>NC_142515.1:15513333-15670277 GCF_057876585.1 Rhinolophus sinicus
ACTACGTGTTTAAGTGACATAGTGATGTTAATTTTTTACCATGGATAAAATTAAGGCACATTCTTGTGCCAAACCACAATATCCTATATTCTTGTCTCTTAGCCAAGCTGATCTCTCCAAAGGAATGATGTTTCTCTGTTGACTGCAGTCTGAGGCCAGTGCATCTGAGAATCACAGAATACAGTCTGCCAGTGAACTGGGCTATGACTGGCTCATTTGGGGTTTTGATTTATGGGCTCTTTAATCTACCAAGATGGCCTAAGACCAGCTGTAATGGAGAGATCTCCCTGATGCCTTGTGGGGACTGAATGTTCAGAGGGTTCCCAAGTTCACTGCTCCTCCTTCAAGGTTACAGGGCTTGGCCTGGAGCAAAGCAGAGCCAGAAGTTGGGAACACATGTGATGAAAGTGTGTCAAGAAAGGAAGAAAGGAAGAAAGAAAGGAAGAGAGAGAGAGAAAGAGAGAAAGAGCTGTAGCTCCCTTTCAGTGGAACTTGGAGGGTGAGGGCATCCGATTTTGCTCACTAATGCAGGTGGCCCTGGCTTGCAGCCCACTCTCAGCAGTGCTGGTATGGAGACGGCTGGTGGTGCAGACAGGCTGCTCCCAGCACGCGGAATTCTTTTTGAGGTCTCAGAACCAAAGGGAAATCGTACAGCCTGTCGACATGCTACGTTTCACACTGTTTAACATCCTATGCTAGAAGGGTGTTCTTTGAAGCAATAACCTTTGTAAATTAATAGTGCTGTCCCCGAGCGGCAAGCGTTTTTGTAGAAATGTCACCCTTCACCTTTATTTAAGTGATACTGCACTTTTAATGATGAAAGGCACACAGCAGACAAAGGAAAACAGCAAGATGAAAAGTCAAAAATAAAAGAATAAAACAGTTTTTTTGTTTTAAAAAAAGGAGTGACCAGCTTAAAAAGTTACCTTTCTCCATGGGGTGAAGGCTTTTCCAGGAATCTGGGGAAGGTGCAGTTTGGAAGAAGGATGGTTTCCTGGTGAGGAGTTCCCTCGAGAGAATCTCCATAGTCACAGGATGTCCAGGGCTCCTGGGAGAGAAGAAGCAGGAGCGAGATGGTAAAGGTGGCATGAACCCTGTGCTAGAGGGGCAAGCACCTGTGTGTTAGCAGGGGACATGGAGAGCACATGGGTGGTGGGGTGGTGGGAAAGCTCTTCATTTGTCTCTAATCTCCCCTGGATGTCTGTCTTGCATGCATGGCTAAGAATTAGAGTAGACATTCTTCTTTTTGCCAAGTCCTAGTTTAATTAATGGATTCTCTTAGATAGGTGGTGAGTGAAAGGTTCGGAATTAAGAGACCTACCGTAAGTCAGTAAGTCGGGAGGGTTGTTAAGCTAAGTCCTTTTTTATTTTCTGCTCAAAATACCATTAAACATTGATTAGCTATCATTTGTATTATTTCTCCAGCCCTTGGCTGATAGATAACTACTAGTTGTTAGTGATTTCTAGCATCTGAGTAGAACCGGTCACCCATCCCATCTCAGGAAGGATGACAAAAATAGACCCATCCAAAATGAGGCTCTGTGGACATGACCCAGTGGCTGTCCCATCCCCTTGAGGAGACTGGTTACTCTCTCTTAAAGGAAAAGAACAACTGGGATTACATTTGGGGCACCAAAAGGTGGATTTTCTTTATACTCTAATAGAAATATATCTTTGATGTTGTATCTAAAAACTCTTTTTCTTAACCCAGAGTCACTAAGGCTTTCTTCTGTTTTCTTTTAGAAGTTTATTATAGTTTTCATTTTATAAAGTTTATTATTTTAGGTGGTACATTTATATTGAGTTAATTTTTGCATATGGTGTGAGGTATAGATACCCAATTGTTTCAGTACCATTTGTTGCAAATATACTTTCTTCATTGAATTGCCTTTGCTTCTTTGTGAAAACCTCAGTTGTTCATATATGTGTGGGTCTGTTTTTGAATTCTGTTTTATTCCATTGAAGTACTTGCTGTCTTTACACTAATACCACACTGTCTTGCTTACTGTCTTGCCTAGAGTTTTATAATAAGACTTGAAAATCGGGTAGTGTTAGTCCTTCATCTTTTTCTTTTTCCAAGTCGTTTAGCTTTTCGTGATGGTCACTACTCAGCTGCATGCTGAGGTGACCTCTGCAGATCTCTGGGATTCTCTTGTCATGCAGCTTTTTCCTCTGATACTCTGTCCTTTGAACACTAATGCCTTGGTCTCCCTAGGCCCTCAGCTCTGTCTCATCAGCTCAGTCAGTCCACAAGTTTCTGACGGGTGTCCTCTCCCTTCACTGTGTTCTTTGAAATTATCTCAAAGCAGGAAGCTGGGACAATCATAAGGCTCACCTTATTTGTTTTCTGTCTTTCAGGGATTATTACCTTTTATTGCTTGATACCCAGTGTCTTGTACACCATTGTTTCATAGATTATATATGTTGTTTGGTTGTTTCAGGATGGAGGAAAAAGCCATTACTCCATCTTGGCCAGAAGTGAAGGCTCAAATATGGCTATATTTGCAAGTAACCTCCTATAAAAGGTATCAGAAAAATTGGAGATCCTAATTCTTCTTGCTTTCTCTATTTTACCTGTAATCATTAGGGTTAATATCTGTACAGCAATGTGGAAACAATCTTAAGAGATCTGACGTAGCAGCAGCTGAGTCATAACAGAACAAGGTATAGTTGTCCCAAATCCTGTGGAATTGAATGCCAGCACAATATTTGGTAACTTGTGAGCTTGTGGGGGATTCTGTTATGAGAGACATAACAGGGTATAATTCCTCGAGAAGCTGCTACTTAAGGTCAGTTCAATTCTACAAAGCAAAGAGGTGTGATATAGTCTGTTCTGTTTGGAAAGCTGCAAGGAGCTGAGCACAGAGGAGCATAGTGTGTGTGACAGGGAAGAGAAGAGAGAGATGAGACGATGGAAGGGTGCTATTAAAAGATAAGGCTACAACTGTATGCAGAGTGTGGACATGGTAGCACAAGCAGCCTTGCGTATAGTGCTATGGAATGTGGATTACACTGAGTGCATTGGAGAGGCTGATGAATTTTCAAAAGTTTAATGATATTCACACTTTAGAAACATTGCTCTGGAAGAAGAGTCTGGGCAATGCTTGAACAGGGCTTGGGTGTATAATCATGTTATATGCAAATCTGTTTGGAGGATTTTGGATAGTTCTGGTTTCAGAAAGTTCTCAAAGAAGCACTGGCCATGAGGTTGGAAAGAAGGACATGAGTTCAAAAGATGTTTAACCCTCCCTAAGTCAATTCCTATATCCAGGGACATAGATTATTCTGAACAGCCAGACCAAGAACATGTGACCGCTCCAAACACCAGGTGTGGGGTCAACCACACCGGAATCATACAGACGGAGTGCGATTCACCCTCCCTCCCCTTCTGAGGAAAACTGAAGTGATTAGCAGGAATGGGAATGGATGCTGAGCCAGCAAAACAACTTATGGCTCCCATAATTTACTTCCAGTTCTAGAGCAGCAGCTGCCTGTTTGCTGAATGAAATTGCTTGACTGCAGCCCCTCCGAGATCCTGTCTCACATCTGTTTCTCCGTCACAGTAACCTGCTTGCTTGTCACTGGGCATCGTGACTTCTTCAAACAGGGAAGATTGATTGTGTACATTGTTATCGTGTCTCCTTCCCGTGGAGCCCGCTTCAATTGATTTCCACACCGCCAAGGAAAGAATCTATATCCCCTCGCCTGCATTCATAGTGTGAACTCAATATGACTAATGAAATGCCTCCTGAATAACAGTGTCATATTGGCAATTATATTCATGCGATGTGCATGGAAATAATAGAACTGCAGTTTCGCTGAAACATGGGCAGTTAGAACTGGCAGGCAACTGAGGAATCGTCTAACCCAGTGTTGCTTGTACTTCTGAATTTTAGGATCACTTGTAATTTTTTTTTTTTTTTTTTACCTTCACATGAGAGCTTTTTATTCAGATAATACCTGATGCTTGCATGGGTTTAAGAACCTTTGATGATGGGTTTCTGACAGTTTGGGAACCCCCGATCTAGTATAGCCACCTTCATTTTGACAATTGGGGAAATTAAGGAAATTGATAATAAAGAGAGTGATTTACACAGTCAAGCGGTGCAGCTAGAAGAAAAACCTGGGTAACTTGGACCCTTGTCCTACTTTTCAGGTTTTCCCACTGTATCAGAATGAGTCTATTACATGTTCCATTGGTAAGGCAAGACTTGATGTTTTCTAAAATAATAGTGACAGTTAGGGAGGAATTACTAAGATAATTTTCTAGGCAAGTTGGATTTCTTTTTATCTCGTTCCCTTTATTCCACTTTTTAGAAGCAATTCATCCTTATCCTCTGTGCTTAATAAAAAGGCAAAGGGACCTGCCACTTACTCAACACCTACTCTGCAATTTTTTAGTCCTCATGACAATCCTGTCAGGTAGCTATTATGACGTCCATTTTATAGATGACGAAAGAAGGTTCAGAGAAGTGAAGATTGCCTCAGTTTGCACAGCTAGTGATGGTGATACTGACCAATCGTCACAGCCATGTCCTGCCTTTACGTTAATGTTTTCTACAGGTTGGCAAGGGCACTTCAAAGATGCTGAGCATGTCAATGCCTATTTACTTAACAGACTGTTGAGGCAAAGTGTAACCAATAACAGCAGTGATGATAAGATCATTTACAGTACTGCATTCTTTAAGGAAAGGACAAGCACCTGCCCTTTTAGATCTTCAAATAGAGTATGTGCTGGCTTCTATGAGCTGCCCTGGTTTTCTAAGGGTCCTTTCTCCTTTCAGTTAAAGCAGGGATCAACAATCGATAGCCTGTGGGCCAAATTCAGTCTCCTACCTGTTTTTATAAATAAAGATTTATTGGAACACAGTGATATTCATTCATTACTTATTATCCAAGGCTGCTTTTGTGTTCCAATGGCAAATTTGAGGATTTGTGATGGAGATTGCATGGTTCACAAAGCCTAAAATATTTACTATCTGGTCCTTTTGCAGAAAAGGACCATATCTAAAGACCTAAAAAGAACCCTTATCTAAAGAAACCATTTGTAAGACAAACCAACAAAAACTCATAGACACAGACAGCAGTGTAGTGGTTACCAGAGGGTAAGGGGGAAGGGAGGTGGTCGAAGAGGGTAAAGGGGGTCAAATACATGGTGATGGAAGAAGAATTGGAGTGGCAAAAACACGATGCAATACATAGATGGTGTATTATAGAATTGTACACTTGAAGCCTATATAATTTTATTAACCAATGTCACCCCCATAATTTAATTTAAAAAATACAGGAATTGTTTGCAAACTGTATTCTCCAGAGATCTGTTTGTTCACTGAAATGGAACTCCAAAGCCTCTTTCATTGGGGCACGGGTGTCAGTGGACAAGGTTCTAGGGCCTAATTTACTCAAGCCAGAGCAGTTCTTCTTTCATCTCTATTATATATTGGGTTTTCCCAGTTGAATCTGTATTAGGTCAGAGTGATGGATGGACTGGAGACATTAGGTCAGATTCCTAGAGAGTTCTATAAATGTTTGTCTAACTGCTGACCCTGGCAGGAAAATCCAGGTCCCTGTGAGAAGTAAATTTGAGCATTTGGCGTTTTATTTTCATAACTATGGGAAAAAGAACTTTTCTTGCCTACTGCCAAATTGTATTTACTTGAGGAGTTGGAAACTTCCAAATGGAATTATACTGGGTATTTTACTTAGGAAATATGTCCTATAGTGACCATAATGTTTGGATGGAAGATAAAATAAGTCTATAAAAATAACCTATCAGAACTGATATTTTGATTGTGGAGAGTTTCACGGATGCTGCAGGAAGTACCTAAGGCATATTACCTTCTGCAAAGCAATCCCTAGTTATCAGGAAAATACAAACTTTATTTTTGTGACACTGTTTCTAGGTTACTAAACAACTAGGCTTCCTTGAATGGCCGATTCTAACGTGTCCTTAATGTCCTAAGTGATTAGAGAGAAGTGATGCCTGAGCCTTTAAAGTATATTTTTCATTGGTAAAATGTCACTTCTGATCCAGTTCTGGTAATGGTAGAGTAAGTAGCCTTTATCAGCTAATGCTTCCACTAACAATAATGATAAGCTCTGGACAAAACATCAAACAAAAGACACTTGAATGCACTGGAGAGTGACCCAAAGCAGGCTGAAACTGGAGGGTATTTAATACTTCAAAAGAAGGAAACTACCCTGGACGTAAAACACATTTATATATATTTTTCCATTTGGGTCGCCTAGTCCATATGTCATGAGATGACTAGAATTGAACCAGAAAGTCACAACGTTACTGGCTTGACATGTTATACGGCAGAATTCAGAGCTGCCGAAGAAGCTGAAAAGTAAAGGAGGCTGTTCCAAAATGAAGAGGAGAGCCCCCAAATATGCACATAAACTCTGCTCAAATCCTTGGCTGACCCTGAACTGCATGTGCTCAGGGGAGATTCCAAGAGGTTCAATAGAAAGCAATAGCTGGAAGATTGAAGGATTTAAACAGAGCTTTCAACTTCTGCCTACTGAAAAGGAGACGGAATTAAGAGTTTTAGTCCTTCCAAGTTAGTGGGACTTGGTAAACACCTTGAGTTTTATATTGAAATCCTACCATGTCTCTGGTCTAAGGGACTTGCCTTAGTATAAAGAGCAATATCGAAACATATCCACCAAAACAAAGGATAAAAACGAGCCTCCGTAAGATCAAAATGTCAGCCAGGAATCTGTCTTTTGGAACAAAAATTATTACTTTTCATAAGTATATGACAGAATCCAAAGTCAACAATATATCATGCACCATCTTTAGTATGCTGAAAAAAAATATTGGGCATGTAGGAAATGTGGAATAGAAAATAGGACAGTGTGATCCATAGTCAAGAGAAAAAGGAGTCAATAGAAAAAGATGTAAAATGATCCTGATTTTGAAATTAGCAGACAAGATCTTTGAAGAAGTTATTATAAATAAATAAGTTCAAAAATTTAAAAGAGATAGTCATACTTCTTGAACAGATGTGAAACTGACATAAAAATGAAACTGTAAAAAATGAAACCAAAGGAAATTCTAGAACTGTAAATTACAATGTCCTAAATGAAACACTCACTGGATAGAGGTCTTCACTGAATTTTTCACCCCCATGTACCTCTTAACTGTGACCTAATGTACTTATTTAAAGGAAGAAAACTTCATGAAAATGCAAATAGAGCTGTAATTCTCATCTTACTCATAGTAATAATAATAAAGATGGAACACAAATAATTGGGAATTTTGGCAGGAGTGGGTTCATAGTAGTGGAAAACATGAGGTTGGAACTTAAGGGAGGTTGTCTCTTATGGAAGCCCTGGATATCAGATATCACAGGAGCGCTGGAGATCTGGTAGGGAATGGAGAAAGCGAGTTCACAAGAAAATGCGAGAAAGTCTTGGTATTAACTGTGTCGCCTTGGTGACATTTTTTTTTTTTGTCTTTTGCTGCTTGGATCGAAGAAGCTGCTGCCAAAAACAAAGGGTGGATCTGCTACCTTGTGGGAGCCCTGCTGCACATGACTTAGGGTGGTCAACAGAAAGCCAGAGACGAGTATGAGGCCTCTGCACCAATGGGCTCAAAAGAAGTTGTCAATGTCTGTTCCTAGGGAAGTTCCCTTTTAAGCTCAAGCTCCAAGCCAAAGGCTGGGTCCAGCCAGGACAGAGCCAACAGAAGTGATGCAGTTAGTTTACTATTCTGAGACACAAAACTGTTCAAAGTGGGGGCTGGATGAGTCGAGGCAAAGAAACATGGCCAGAGGGACTAAGGGACAGGAAGTCTGAGATCAAGTCCTTAAGAACAATATTAACAAAGACTAACATTTATGTAACACGACATAAAGAGTTCTAGGCACCCTTTAAACACTTTGCCTCGATCATCTCATTATATCCTCAGAGCCATCCTATGAGTTAAGCACTAATGTTATTTCCAGGCTGCCTGACCCAAATGCATGTAGTTAATTATATCCTGCTGCCTCGGTGCAATGTTGAGGAATAAGAATAACTATGGCTAGGAGCTGATTCCAATCCGTGGACAGCATGCCAGGATTCAAGGGTCCAAAGAACAGACTTAAGTCTTAAATTCAATGTCAATATCTGTTTCTGTAAGGGCTGAGCTCCTACTTGCCTAGTCTGAAATATTAATCGCAGCAGGAGCAGAAAAATATTCTTCTGGATTTGAAGTATGCAAATGTAGAAGCGCGCTGTAAGAAAAATAAGACAAACATATGTTTCTTTGAAAGTTTTATAAGAAAAATATTTGACAGTGTAAATACACAGCCAGAGGTTCTCTCTGGGCTTTGGAAGGGTTCCATGAAGGTGGACGACCTTGAAGACGAGACTTTCTCAGGGGCGGTTGGCTGCTGGCTGTGCATATAGGCATCATGTAATTTGGGAGCTTGCAAGATCTTTGTTAATGTCTGTCTCCTTACCTAGAAAGAAACTCTATAAGTAGAGCAAACATATGGGTTTTGATTATTGTCACATAGTAGGCTCTTTTTTGTGTTGTAAGATTCTAGGCTGAGCTTTACTTTTTTGCTTTCTGTTAGAATCATCTTTCTCAGATGGGGATGTAGCATTGAGGGTCTAGTAAGGAAACCAGAAAACATTCTAAGTGTTCAAAGGGGGGGAAGTTAATGAGAAACTGGTAAGCCAGGTGATAGAAGAGCTGAGAAATCAACAGAGGATGTTTAAGCACCTCAGGAACTAGAAACTGCAGAAAGCTGCTTCTACCCTTCGGGATGGAAGCCAGGACTGTCTGACAGGAGCTTTCTACCAGGTGCTGGGGCAATGGAGGAGAATTTCTCTATTGTTAGAGAGCGGTTGCTTGAGGCAGAGGGAGAAATGTGATGGCTTCTCCCCTCTTTTATTATTCAGTCTTTCTCCAATGTCTTCTACCTACCCAGAGCCAAGTGGTAAGGGGGCCTTGGAAATTTAGTTTTCTGCCATACGATCAGAGCCCAGTAAAGACTGGAAACAGAGCTGAGAGCAATGTCCCAGCACAAGAGACGGCATATTAAGGAATGTTATGGCTGAATTGTGTCATACCCCACCCCCCAAACTCATATGTTGCGGTTCTAATCCGCAGTATCTCAGAATGCCACTGTATTTGGAGATAGGGTCTTGAAACAGGTAAGTAAGTTAAAAATCAATCATTAGGGTAGCCCTAATCCAGTATAACTGAGGTCGTTATAAAAAGAGGAAATTTAGACACAGACAAGCACTGGGGGGAGATCATGTAAACACAAGGGGAAGGCAGCCATCTACAAGCCAAGAAGAGGGGCCTCAGAAGAAACCAACCTTGCTGACAACTTGACCTTGGACTCCTAGTTTCCAGAAACCATGAGAAAATAAATTTCTCTTTTTATAGCCACCTAGTCTGTGGTACTGTGTTATGGCAGCCCTAGCAAACTAATGCAAGGCAGTTGCACCATCCTGAGATCTAGTATGTTCCATCATCACCCCCGGAGGTTGTCTCCAACACGCAGTGACTAAACTTGATTGTCCCCAGGTTTCTTCAGCTTCCCATTTTCAGAGATCAATTGGATCACTCCTGCAGATGGAAATCTCATCCGTCACCCTTTGATTTTTCTCCTTTCTTGAGATTCCAGGGGATCCCTCCTGTCTCCCACGTGTACAGAGCACATCAATTAGTTGTCTGATTTCAGGAAGCAACCCCTTACCTGTGGTCCAGGAAGCAAAGAGACGGTAAAAGTTCCTTCGGAAACTGTCCAGCTCCTCAAGGCAAAAACTCTTTTTGGAGCTCCCTTAAATCCTCCCTGGGAATGGTTAAATAATAATTTCCTTCCTACCAGATGGCAATTTGATGCTTTAGAGGCAAACTGCTACCTTTTCATTTTCCCTTTGCTGCACCACAATTCATGTGGATCAGGACAACAGGGGCAGGAGGAAGAACGTTCTGCCTTTTCTCCCCATCTGTTCCTGTGAGGCCAGTGTGATAACAATATGGCATTCGCGGTGGGACGCCAGCACAGGCTCTAGGCTTGGACCAGCAGAATCCTGTTTTATTATAGGACTGTGTACTGCTAGACCCTGGAGGGGAACATGGCCAACTCTAGAGCCAATTCTAGGAAATGTGATTACTGTGTCCAATTATATAGAAAAGGGACATTGTATTTGGCCACAAAATACCCAGACTCAAGGCCTGGCTATGGGACTTCTCATCTCTGTAATCTTGGGCAAGTGACTTTCTCTCTCTAGACATGACCATCTCATCTGTCAAGTGGGGGCAATGCTTGCCTTACTGTCATATTGGGCCATGGAGGTGATCAAATTAGGAACTCTGTAAAGGTGTATCGCTACTTCTAAATTAGCACTGCGCACATGGAAATTGTAATTATTGTTTTGTCATGATCCCAGTTTCTAAAAACAAAATTTTAGGGACAGAAAACTGTCGTCTGCTCGCCTTTGCTGAATAACATATAAAAGCAACCATTCCTCTCACCCTCATGCCCCAGCACCCAAGTCACTGGGTAATTTATGGTTAAAGGCTGTGGTTCCATCTCATGGTAGAGACATTAAAAGTGTTAAGACAACCTAGAATGGTAAAAAACAAAAACAAAAAAAACCCACATTAAAAAAATTCCCATCCAAGGTATTTCTCCCCACATAATTTCTTTGAATATAGTGTTATTCATGTAGCAGAGTAATTTTTTTGTCAGTTTTATTGGAGCATAATTTGCATACAATAAGTTTCGCCAATTTTAAGTGCATTGAATGGTGCACTTAAAATTGGCGAAACTTATTGTACAGCAGTACATTCAATGAGATTTGACAAATACATAAAACCACCACCACGATTAGCAGGGTAATCTTTACACATAGTGATATAATTTTCTCTATTTCCTTTTTCCCAAATGAGTAGCAGGTTCTAGCTTCCTGACACAGAGGAAGTTTGTGGCTGTGCAAAGAGCACCTTCCCAAAATCTCCGAATGTTTTACACCGTCAGCTCAAAGTTCTGAGCATAATCGTCTGTATCAGGGTCAGGTGGGATGAGGCTCCAAGAGTGCAGGTACTCTTGACGTGAGGAGCTGTGAAACTAATGAAACTGTTGTCTGCTCACCCTCCCGCAGCATACAGTGGTGGGGCCAGCATAGGATGACTGCTGTAGACATCCCTGTTCAAAAAGGGGAGGATGTGAGCCACAGAACATAACTAGTCTAGAACTATTCTGGAATCTTCTCCTTGGGAAGAGCTCCAAACTTTGCAATTATATCTCTGTGGCCACACTTTAAGATTCTCATTTAGATGCCATCCTAATCTCAGAAGCGACATATTAGACTCAGAGAAAACATGGTTTTTATGATGGCATCACTCACAAGTCACTCCATCTGTCTGAGCTTGGTATTCTTATCTGTAAGGTGGGACTAATACTCTCCTCTCATGGGATTGCTTGAAGGGTGAAAAGGAAAAGAGATGTCAGGTGTAGAGCTCCTGGCAGACAAATGGACAGAGTAAACACTCAATAAATGTTAGTTCCCTTTGCCTTCAGTTAATTAGTGAATGAATAAAACAATCTGATACACTAATTTATAGGAAGGTCATTGGAATGTTAGCAATTGATTTTTATAGGCTTTAATATAGCTCCAGTTAATGGCTTATGGATTCCTGTGCCACCAGACTCCACCAGAGAGGTGTCTATTGAAGCAGACAAAAAAAATCAGTGGGTACCAGGCAACCCCAGGGCTAGATGCTGGACTGCCTGGGGCCAGGATAGGCAGGGATGCTCCATCAAGGAATCAAAGTTTTTGTGTAGCTCTGAAACTGTGTGAGAGAGAGAGGCCCCTTCACACAGGAGCCTTCAGAGTTGAGTAGCGATGGCCTCTGAGAATGAAAATGCACTGTTTCCCCTGGTTCTGAGGCAGTTATCTTGAGAGGAGGTAGAGGATGGGGCTTACGAAAAACAACTTCTTGTGCCAGGTTGCCCAGGGTTGAATCTCGGCTGTACCAACCTCTTAGCTCAATGACCTTGGGCGAGTCATTCTTTTTATTCTCTCTCTGCCTCATTTCCAACAGTAATAATGTGTACTTCATAGGGTTGTGGTGAAGATTAAGTGATTTAATTTAAATAAAGCAATTAAAACCATGCTTGTATAGAGGAAGCGCTCCATCAATGTTGACTGTGACTATTGTTTCAAGCTTGGGAGAGCTGCTCAAACATGTTTGGCTATAGTCAGCCATCTTGTCCCTGAGCACTCATCCTGAGGACAGAGGACAATGTCAGGAGGCATCTGGGGAATAAGCAGTTACTTATTACAATATACTTGATTAAAATAGTTCCAATTTATTAAATGTAACTATTACTAAGCCCTATCTATACTTGGAACGTTATAATATAAGGATCTAATGGGGGTGATGGAAAAGAACCACTTCATATTTAACAGAGAGGGAATGTAAACCACGGGATTGGTTACACAGTTGGTGAAAGAGATAACGAAGTTGTCTGGGATATAAGTCAACACAGAGGTTAACTATAGCAGAGGGCTGCCTCCTCCCTTGGGCTGGAGGGACAGTAGGAGAATTTGGGGTAACTGGAGACTTACCCAGTGTGATAGGGGTTACGTAGTAGGAGTTAGAAGCATGGTGGGCCTATTAAGGGCAATGACAGAGGCGTCACTGCAGTGATGCCATCAAGTCAGAGAACGGGAGAAAATGCCTGGCTTCTCCCTTCCTCCCACTTTCCAGTCTCCCATGGGGTCTCCCATTGGCCAACTCAGCCAGAATTCAAACAAGGTAGATCAATGGAAAGATGAGGAATGGATTTGAAAACCAAAAGGCCCAGGACTGGCACAATATATAATTGCCATAAACATATGAGGGAGTCATTTTTATTCTCTAGTTTATAGATACAGATATAGAGGCTGAGGGAGAGTAAGTCAATGGTTCAGATATTCATGGCTGGTGAAGGGGCAGAGGCAGGAATGGAATCCAGACTGACCTCCCTCCAAAGTCCATGTGCAGCAGGGCCTCCTGACTCAGTTTGACCGCATGTGCTTCATCCCCAGCTGTACCTACACTGGGATATGGGGTCCCCATCTAGGACCTCCTCATTGCATTTTTAAGTGACTTTTACTTTTAAAAAATAATTTTTATTAAAACAAAGCTAACATATTATATAATATTGCATTAGTTTCAGGTGTACTCCATATTGCATTTGCATGTAGTGGGGATTCTCAGGTCATGCTCACTTGGTGTTTGGGTGATGAGGTGGGAGAGCTCTTTGGAGCCTAAACCCCTAATGCTTTTCTAGTGTCACCATGGCTCAGGGCCTCTACCACACTGGGGGCCAAACCAGGCACATCAGAATCCCTTGTGGGAGCTTTTTCAACTTAAAATCTCTATCTCCGGGGATTCAGAATCAGACAGCCTAAGAGGAGCCCAGGAATTTAAGATACATGTTTTGTAAAACCTTCTACATGATGCTGAAGTCTGGGCTTGACTGGCATCCTCCGGTCTTACCACTTCTGATGGCCTGGATGGGTGATCAGGAGTTGCATTGCTCAGACTAGTCGGTGATGATCACGCTTGCATCCAGGCTGCCTCAGCAGCGTCTGGAGTGAATATAGGAGGAAGGCTAAGGGAAACTTCTGGCCCCAGGACCTTACCAATAGCCTCATCTGCATAGGTGAGAAGACTGCTTCGGCACTTGCTGCTATACCGTGTTTGATATGCAAACATACCAGTCTGCACTAGGTTGTCTCTGGAATTAGGACCTCTCTGTCCGGTATACATTCTGCTGTTTCTACTTGCTACGCCAGAATCTTATATTTGCTTTTAGGAGTTTGGGAAGACTCTCCACCAAGAAGGGTTGTTTGGCACACAAAGCTCTCTCACTTACTCCATTCCCAGTTACTCAAACTTTTTGGGCCAGCCTAGAACTATCTCAGGGCTGAGCATTTAAGGACAACACTTGCAAAGTAATTTAGTTCATGATTGTTTCTAAATAGGACTCTTACCTAAAGATTGTTTTAGAGGAGAAGGAAATGAATTCCAGGTTGAAATTCTAATAGTTTGTAAAGGTCTCAATTTAGTTGCATTTTAGAATAAATATAGAGCTTTAAAATATTGATGCAAATAATTGTCTCACCCATGGGCTGTCTGATTAAATCAGTCTGTGGGATGGGTTTGGGCATTAATACACACACACACACACACACACACACACACACACACACACAGTGGGTGCCAAAAAAATGTATATACATTTTAAGAAAGGAAAAAACTGTATTAAAATTGTAATACAATGAATGATGCTAGTATTTATTTGATTAACGCCATCTTTTGAGAGAACGTCTTACTACACATTGCTACTGTAATTCAATTCAACTTCGTAAAGTGCTACATAGATAACATCTCTTAAAATGTGTACATTTTTTTGGCACCCCTGGTATATTCTCTAGCTTCAGATCTGGGGTCTCACACTTAAGAGCTGTTTGACTTTAGTCATTTAATTTCTTCAAGCCAGGGGCATGCCAAACGCGTGTGTGGGGTAGAATGGGGCATTGGAGGAGGAGCCAGCTGTTAGCAATAAAGGGGTGCGTGGTCTGTAGAAAATTTAAAGTAATAAATAAAGCAAATACAAGTCAGTCTGCTTTTTATTTTCACTATACTTTGGCAACTTTCAAAAACAATGTTAGTAATGAGATACTCCTTCCCACTGGACAACTGTTCCCATTGACACCTCTCTACTTACAACTGTGGTCTGCCACTGAGATTAAGTTTTCTCATTTGAACAGCTGAGTAAAATAGAGATATAAATACCTGCTCTGTAGAGCTGTCTTTGAAATTTAGAAATAGTATGTTTGAATTGTCTCTTGATCACTATCCTCGAGTAGCTTTCTAGCATTTAAATCTTGACTTCATCATCATAACCTTGAGCAAATTACTTAGTGTCTCTGCCTCAGTTTTCCTTTCCTGTAAAATGGGGATAAGAAAGCACCTACTTCATAGAGCTGTCTCACTGAGTTAATATGCACAAAGTGCTTTGACTTGTGCTTGGCACACTATAAGCCCTCAAATATTAGCTGTTGTTATATGGCATTTACCTGGATGTTGATTTACTCGTAATTCTTGTTTTATAGCTCTTAAAGTTTTGTTGAACACCCATACATCTAATTAGTATCATTTATTTCCTAATACAAGATAGAAGAGTACCTAGCCTATAAACGTATCAAGAGAATGAACTTTCTCAGACTCTTCGGTACCAGATTTTTTGTCTGCTCTAAAAATCTCTTGTTTTCATCTCTTTCCTTGTATTATATCTCTTTTGAAAATAGACTCATTGTCAATGTTTCAGTAAACACTATGGCTGGCTTCCAGTTACCTGCCTCAAGTGCACTAAGATTGATCATTTTTTTAAAGTAAACTCTTAAGAAAGAAAGTTGGAAGACAGACCGTATTCCTATAGGTGTGCAACTAGTTAAACATAAACTTTTGATTTACGAATTCCTACATCATTCAGTCTGACTCTGATAACATTAGTTGTCATAGTAACAAGAACATTCATGGTATACCAAGCTCTGCATGAAGAGCTTGGTATGTATCATCTCGTTTAATTTTCATTACAGCTCTGTTAGGTAGCTTCTATTATTGTCCCTGTTCCACAGGTGAGAAAACTAAGACCAGAAACGCTCAGTGCTTGTCTGATAAGTACAGCTAATAAGTGATAGCCTCGAACCCTTGCTTCTGTCCCCGAAATCCATGTTCTTAATAATCACCACCATCAGTGTGGGAGCAAAAGCCCATGTCACGTCCTTATAGAAAACATCATTTGTGAGCCATTAACTGGCAAGTTTACATTCTAAGCATCAGTCTCTGCAGGTACAGAGTCCATCCGAATTCATTCTGTAGGTGGAATGCATGAGGAAAGTTGTATTTGTGAAGTTTATTTTACATAGAATTCTCAGACCCCTCACATACCCCTTATTGCGGTTGAATGTCCAGTTATAGCCTCACCAACTTTGTGGGGCCATCTTGTAGTTTTCTTCCCACTTGGAAGAACCCACTCCCATCATCTTTATGCTTGAAGCATCAGGACATCAGCTGGCATCTTATACTTGCTCTTCTTAGCTTCGTCTGGTCCTTTACAGCCAGCCCAAGCCACTCTATAGGAGAATGTCCTCTGGTCAGTGCTTCTGTTGGAATCTTTTCTTGGCTATTGCAATGCTCTTGTAATTTTCCATCTCCCCCCACACAGACCCTCACTCTTCAGCCATACACTCCAGCCCCTATCCTCATGGATCCATTTGTATGCGCTTGTTTTCCAGCTCATTATCACAATGGCCATTACAATTACAACTGGTTTCTTATGTATAGCTGCTCTAATCATCAAGACAATTATACTTAATTCACAGTAGCTCTTATTGTTATTATTCGTTTATTTAGTTTCATTTTTAATATAAGTACGGCTTAAACCAGGAAAGCCAGGCCTGTAAGAGGTGAGGTTACACCACGCAGTGTAGTGCAATTGATGTAGCGTGGGACTCCTTATTGCAAAAATAATATTAAAGGAAGTTGAAAGAGGAAAAAAAAAATCCTAATTTTAGCGCTCCAGCAAAACTGTTTTAATTTTTCCCATTTCCTCCTAAATTAGTTGAGTGCTTTTACTCCGTAGCAATTACAGTGTGGATATGATTTTGCATTTTTTTTCTTTCAGTTAACGTTATACCCAGTACAGTTTTCCATGTTGTTTTACCGTCTGTATAAATGTTATGTTGGATTAGAATTTGAGTCTCTAGCTACATGACAGGCAGCCTGTTAACATAACTTTTCTGAGCTATTCTTACAGTTTATGATGCTCTGCCTGTCTCTTGAGGTTTTTGTGAGTAGTCAATGAGGGGAGAAATATGAAAATGATTATAAGACCAAGAAAAGAGCATTTCGATACCCGTTAGCTCCTTTCATTTCCCCCTAAGTTTTGGCTTCAATAGCCTATATTTAATCAATATCTGAAAAGCTTGGTAGTGGAGATGCCTTTGAAAATACAGCTATTTCTTGGAGTTACTAAGCATTATAAATTCGCCCTTGAATTTTGTGAACCAAGCCCCACCGGAAAGACATAGCCCTGGGCAGCCATCCTTGGCCATTTTGCAGGGCCAGTCCAGCTTTAAGAAATCCGTCAGTTCTTAAAGATGTCTGTCTTTCTTCAATCGTCTTGTCCCCAGGCCAAAACAAACCTGATGCCTGTATATTTTTAAACTGTCCCTTCTCTAATTTTAGTGATTGAAAAACAAATGTTAAACTTTAAGATACATTAAAATTTTTAACAACCCTCCATAACTTCACCACACTCATAAAAGTGCTTTGTTTTTAGATAGTAGTAATAGTGACCTATATGAAATTTGATATGCCTTTTCACACTGCTGCTGAGAGTTTTGGCTTTCATTTTCAATGCCTATAATACAGTCCATTAAGTTAATGACCTCTAATTTACTAGCTCATACCTCTGTGGTTGGACATTCAAGTCAATGTTTTATTATCATAATACTGCAGTGAGCAACTTCATCTGATGGTCCCCTCCCCTTTTTTTAAATACTCCAGGACAAATCTCCAGGAGTAGGATTACAGAGTCATGGGGAATACGTTTTTTAATAGGGCCTGAAGCATTCTGATGTAGTTTTCCAGAAGATCTGCACCAATTTAACCCTCATATCTTTAATATGGGAAGTTCAGGGAGGCCAATTGCTACCAGGTCTTTAAAATATAGGAAAATAGATTAAGGATAATTTTGTAAAATGAAAAAATATCATACCGTTTTTTGGAAACATGAATAATCATTCAGTGCTTTGTCTGTTTTCCCCTCCCTTCCCCTCTCCTCTCTTCTTTTCATTAATCTCAGCCATGCAGAAGCGGAGAAGTGAAAAGGAGAGAGTGAAATAGAAAGGGAGAAGAGAAATAACTAAGATTGATAAAATACATTTTGGTTTCAGGACACATAATCCTAACATGGATCTTAACAACAACCCTATAAGGCTAAAGGGCAAAGATTATTCCCATCTTACAGATGACAGGACTGAGACTCAAGAAGATAGAGTGACTTGGCCAGAGTCATCTGGCTAGTCCGCTGCCTCACTTAAAGGTTGCCCTCCCCCCCATCTCTTGGTCTTCTGACCCCTACCTAAATCAGTACTCTTTAGATGGCACAATTTCTATTGCCCAAACGTGGATTACCTGTGAAGCAGTGAGAGAACAAATCAGGAAGGATATAGTTAAAGTGCTGATTTTTACGATAATTATGATATTGTAATAACAAGAAAACTATGTAGCAGGCATGTGCATTACCTTGTTTAATTCTCATGGCAATGTTACAAAGAAAGTATTTTTATAACTTTTACAGGTGAGGTAGCAGGGACACAGAGAGGTTAAGTAACTGGCCCAAGATCACACAGCTAAAAAGTGTCAGATCCAGGATTTGAAACTGGGAAGCCTGATAGAATTACTGTTTTCGACACCTGCTCTGGGACCTGTGATATATTTCTTAATTTTGCTGAGACAAGCTCCTTCCTGGCCCTGAGAAGGGCTGTCATTCCACCTGGTCTTGGTTGGAGAAGCAGGGTTAGGATTGCCTATGACAGGAAGAGTGGCATTGAGCATGCACAGAAGCAGACCAGCACTTCACAGGCACTTCTGAACTTAGATTGTCTACTGAGTTGCCTGTGGCAAAAAAAGAGGTTCTGAATTCACTTTGTTCTCCCCTTTTATGTTGCCCAAAGGAAAACCAAAGCAAAATGTTCCCTTTGAAGCCGTCTTCTATATGAAAAAATAAACAGACCCTTTTGCAGTGGGAGACTCTGGCTTGGGAGTAGGATTTCAGTAAACCTTCCCTGATTGCCAGTGCTCTGGGGACCCCTGCCCTGTGCGAGGGGGATGGGCCCAGAGCCTTCAGCCAGAGACTACTCCTTTCATTTCTGTATCCCGCTCACCAGATTCTGTTCCTGACAATTTCCATTCTTTTAAGCCATAGGAATAAGAGGCTTTGAGCTTCCTTTAAATAGTAAAAAAGTCAGTTAATATGCTGTTAATAAGCTCAATTCTTTCCTTGTGCTCCGAATGGCAATGGTCCATGCTTTGAATTTATGGAGAAGGTGTGAAAAACAGGGAAGAAACGGATTTGGGAGAGAATGATCTTTGCAGCATCCTCTGGGGTCCTAGTAGAATTTTTCTTGCCCACCCATCTGCGCGTGCACACACACACACACACACACACACACACACTCACACTCACACTCACTCCTTTGATAAGAGTGGTTTTGGCTGTAGTATCCACTGGTTACCCTAAAATAATGGCTATAACAACAAAATATTTGTGTGACGAACTGGTATTTGGAGAAATGGCAAGTTCTCAGAGAGCATTTTGTGAGCCCCTACTCGTGACGTTCGTGGATCTTGCAACTTACAGTACCCTCTTTGAGAATCTCCAACACATGTTCTACATTCCCTTTCCCCACCTCCCAGGAAAGGGCAATGAGCCCCAATTCCTGCAGGCTTTAACTTGGAAATTTATGTTTCGATTCTGCAGTGAAAGGATTTCTAGCCTGGTTAAGAAGTGAAACAAACATCATAGCCTGATGGCACCACCAGAGCAGTGCTTGTTTTGGTGTGAACAATGTCTATGAAATATTGAACCTCATGAGATTTCACATGAAAGTCAAATGTGTTAGCTTTTCTTGGGAAGCTGGGTGATCTTACAACATGACAATGGCCACCTTCCCATTTGACAGCATTTGACTGGCACTGAGCAGAGACAGGCACTCCCTTCACTGCAGCCCCCATCTACCCCTCTTGATACATTTAGGTCTCCCAGTTGGTTTTTTGGGTTTAGGTCTCCAATGCCTGATTTTAAGGTCTGAGGGTGAAGGTGGAGCCTGGAGATTTTCTGTGTCTGTGGCCATAGCTATACTAGGCTGCTAGAGTCTGGACCATGAATCAACGCACTGTCATTCCTGCCTGGTAGGTAACCACTGGATCACCAGAGCAGGAGTGATGCTGCTGGTGACGTGGAGGCTGCCTGTCAATCAATCTATAGAGCATGCTCTTTGTGCTGGTCACTCTGCACACCGTTACTGCCTAGTGCAGGGCTAGACCCGAGGGGTGTGTGTGCAGAAATTGTGGTCACCATCCTAGGCACTTACCCCTCTCCAGGCAGCACACAATTTGGTTGCTGCAATGGTTTGCTTTGTTGATAAGTTCATTATATTAGTCATTAAGGTAAAATGTTTTATCCAGTGTCAGCATTTCATTTCACACGCTCCTCCTTGCTGTGTCAGCATGCAGCTTTACCCAAACCCCTGGGAAAGCAGACGGTCCATCCATTTTGCACATGCACACACACACACATACAAACACTTTGCCTCACTCTTGCCTTCCCCAGCCTCAATCTTTTTGTCCCAGGACAGGAGTTCAACTATGAAAGACTGAACCATGAGGGGAGCAGCTCTTGCGCCCTTCTCTCCATGATCTCTAGGACTCTCCAGCTCAGAACAATGAGCTAGTTTCTATTTTTCCCCAGTGACAAGAAAAAAAGAATCCTTCTGCTGTCCTAATGGAATGCTCAGAGGTATTTGGTCACCTTATTAAATATCTGATGCCCTTTTTGATCTAACACTGTTTCCCAAGTAATTATCTCTGCAGACAATTGTATCTTTATCTAGAGTATTCATATAGTCATATAGTAGAATGTATTTCTAATTTTTCCCAGAAAATTGAACAGGCTATTTTTCTCTTTTCCCTCAGCAGCTTTTAGTCCACTGAAAAGTTAATTTCAATAGACCTTGATCCAGTCCTATTAGACCAATGGCTGTGAGGCTGTTTGAATGCAAATAATTTCTCTGCAAATAATATCACTCTTTGCCTAGTGCTTACCTCACTAATGACTTCTCGAATATTTCATGCTAGATATTATTCACTAGGTGGCCAGGATGCTTTTAGAACATACTCTCTTGCTAATCGCGTCAGGAAGCAAACATAAAACAGAGCAAATAACTGCCTTGAGAGGCCCACTGCCAACACAGCCCTCATGTTTTGCTAACTCACTTTTAGGTTTAACAAAAAAGAAGAAATTCAGGGACCGAGGATGAATCTCCCCGTCCCCCATCTGAATTGGGTTCTGGCCTAGTTCTCAAAATTGAGTTATTCCACTGGACATATTTCCCTCAGCCTCCTTAATCCATTAATAGAGAGCATAAAGGGTAAAGAATGTCAGGAATTAGTTTTTGTTTGTTTGTTTTTTTAAGTGGCTTGAGGAGACAAGTAGAGTCAATTGTGTATGGAGAGATTGAGGAAACAGCATTACTATCAGGGCTGGTACCTTCTTTTCAATTCATTGCTATTGATTAAAACTTGGCAAAGGGGTTCTTGGTTAATTTGCATGCCTTTCATTTCCCATGCTGTCAGACAACTGGCTATGTCTTGTAATTCTCATCCTTTAAAACCCTGAGATGCCAGATAGCATGATGGATTTGTTCTAAATTGGCTTAATTTCCAGTTCACGCCAGCTGAGATCTGAAAAGCTGGTTAGGAATATTGCTGAGAAAATAATATCCTAAATAAGACTTACAAAATGGAAGTTGTGTTCCAGTATAGCTCAATTTTAAATCATATTGCAAACCTGAATTGCATATAGAATCCAAGATTGAAACAGCCCCTCTACTGATCATTAAATGTCCCTGTTCCATAGTATAGATTGGTAGACGCCTGGGTAACACATGGGAGGCTGATGTGAGTAGTGAAGATGAAACCACGCGGTGAGTTTGCCGCATGCACTCTGCTCTTATGGATAGATAAATTCAACGGCATTTGCTACCTCTTTGTGAATTTCTCACAGATTCCATAAACATTATCTGTTCAAAATAAAATTTGTTTTTCTCCTCTAAACCCTCTTTCTCCTGTGTATTATCTACCTGGATGAATGATACCATTATCTATCCCACACTCAAACTAGAAATCGGAGTCACCTTCACTAACCCCTGTCTATACTTTCATCCATGTCCTAAAAGTTCTTCCTGAGAGTTCTCTGTAATTGGACTCCTTTTTTCCATCTCTACTGTGGGGTGTTTGGTTTGGGTTCTTAAGTCTTCATCTTTCTCCCCTGTACTCCAACCTTCCTACCAGGGTGATATTTTGAAATCTAGGGCTCCTTACATTTTCACGCTGCTGAAACAAAAGAAACAACTTCCGTGGATTCCTTTTGTCTGTGGGATAAAAGCCCCAATGCATAAGAAGGGCTCAATCTTTCATGATCTTGCGCCAATCTACACACATGACCTATTTTTCTGTCCTTCCTGACTTTCACTATAGAATTGAACCACAGCAAACCTGTGGCTCTTCCAAGTTTCTGGGCTTTTGCGATGCTCTCCACTGGAGTAAGCTGAAGGAAGGAGTGGGTACACTCACCTGGACATATAGACAGCTATTTTCCCCTAGTTGCCTGGGCTGGGATATGCATTTACCATCTCTGTTTTGCTTGCTACTATTCCACAGTCTTCTTACATCCTGTCTTGCCCAATCTCTAGATTAGGCCGTACATTGATGCCTATCTTCTCTTTTGTCTTTGTAGTAACAGTAGAGCCAGAATTCTTTTCTTTCTTCTCATTTTTGATGGAGCCAACCCTTTGGGATTCTGAGCAAGCAATATTCCCTGGCATCTAGAACTACTGAGTTTAGTGGTTCTCCAACTTCAGTGTGCCTTGGAGTCCCCTGGAGAGTTAGTTAACACACAGATGGTTGGTCCCCACCCCCAGAGTTTCTAATCCAGGAGGTCTAGAGGGTGGCCTGAGGAGCTGCATTTTTAAGTTCCCAGGTGATGCTCATGCTGCACATTGAAAGTCACTGCTGTGGCCCCTGCATGTCAAGAAGGGAAGATGAGAGATGACAAACACCTCTTGGGCACAAACTGGGCTCAA
Organism: Rhinolophus sinicus; assembly: GCF_057876585.1. Lineage (NCBI taxonomy): Eukaryota > Metazoa > Chordata > Mammalia > Chiroptera > Rhinolophidae > Rhinolophus > Rhinolophus sinicus. The sequence goes on from NC_142515.1 coordinate 15,536,272, forward strand.
CTGTCATTTGGGGGCTATTTGTTTTTTGTTTTTTGTTTTTATTTTGGGCTTGTGGTACCATGTTTTCCTGAAAATAAGACTGGATTTTATATTAAGGTTTGCTCCAAAAGATGCAGTAGGGCTTATGTTCAGGGGGTGTTATCCTGAAAAATCATGCTAGGGCTTATTTTCCAGTTAGGTCTTATGTTTGGTGAAGCAAGGTAGCGTGTGGATTGTTACAGAGATGGAAGGGAGGCTAGTGCTGATGAATCGCCACAAAAGGATTTGCACTCCAAACAAGGGTGTGACCAATGTACATTTTTGTCAAAGTGAGCTATCTAGGGCCCAATTTTAAGCATCACTTTTCCTGTGGCTATGCCAGCGGAAACCCTAAGGCCAGTAAACATCCCTAAATGTCAGTGAGCCCACAGCACCTGATCCTTCTTCCCATTGTCTGGCTTCTCGGGAAGGCTGTGGCTGTCGGGGTGACTGAAGGAACATCCTGACAACAGTGATAATTTTCCCTCTGCCCGAATGGTGCTTTTTCCCCAGCAGTCTCCCCGATACTTTAAGACAGTTTCAATATATTTTCTGCAAATCCTTCCCAATCCTCTTAGGATAGTTACTTACTCTTAAGTGTCCCCAAACAATTGTGGTTTTTCTAGCACTATAGTATAATGATTTGGTCTAATGATTTATCAGTGCCATACTAGATTAGTATCTCTTTTGAGGTAAGAGGATATAGGTGTGAATACACACACACACACACACACACACTCATCTTTTTCTCTTTAAAGCTAAAGATTGTTTGCCGAATGAATGAGTCCTTTCATGCACTTTGCAGTTCCCCGTTTTTCAAGGGTGCAAATTTTGTTTTGCTATACAGTTTTCAGGTTCTTACAGGTGGGTACCATATATTCTATGTTTTCTCTACTCATTGGCCAGCCCAAAATTGAACGTATAGTCAGAATTAAAAAACAACAAAACAAACAAACAAAAAACTTGATGATAAACTGATTTTCATCTGCTTCTGGGAAATGGGAGAGCATTAACAGGGAGGGTTTGCACCTTCTACCCACCCCTTTAAGAGGCCAAAAAGATTAAAAGCTGCTGGATGGTTCCAATTAAAGCTGTGTATTTGGGAGGCAGATGAAAATGTTTGTACTTGGCTGTAAAATTCTTCCCTGATTGAGATGATGATGGCCTTTGAAAGATCAAAGAGCTCCTCTTTTTCTTTCCTGGAATCATTACTACCATGAATAACCCATGCTGACTTCTTCTTGGGTGAAATGGAGGGCTTTCTCCCTCATTCCGACTGTGTAGCTCTCCATTCAGTCTCAGGGTCTCATCTGGGTTTAACTACAGGTCTTCTGAAAGAGACAGAGTGGATGGAAAGGGGGTCAGTAGGATGTAAACACCTTTGGGAAGGTAGCAGTGAGGGTTTATGATCCTCTACCTCAGAGGATGGTAAACTTTTTTCTGACAGAGGGCTAGATAGTAAATGTTTTAGGCCCAGTCTTATATTAATTTTTGCTCCAAAAGACGCATTAGAGCTGATGGTCTGGCTAGGTCTTATTTTTGGGAAAACACTGTATCACATTGTGTGTTCACCACCCAGAGTCATTTCTCCTTCCATCACCACGTATTTGATCCCTTTTATCCTCATCTACCATCCGCCTCCCCCTTTACCCTCTGGTAAGCACTATTGTCTGTGTCTATGAGTGTTTGTTTCTCCATTTGTTTGTCTTATTCCTTTGTTGTTTTCAGTTTTATGACCCACATATCATTGAAATCATATGGTTCTCGACTTTTTCTGTCTGACTTATTTCGCTTAGCATAATAATCTCAAGATCCATCCATGTTGTTACAAATGGCACTATTTCATCTTTTTCTTATGTAACGTTACTAACAATTGTCACTCCAATAAACTTTAATTAAAAAAAAAAGATTAAACTGAGATTCCATCTCTAACTCTGGCACTGCAGACTTTGACGATGCACAAAACTTTATATAAGGTCATCTGAGTTTATGCTCAGAGAGGCAAGACCGGCATGTAATTCTAAGTCATTAAGTAGAAACCTAACCACGGTATTGTGCCCTGTTGGGAAAGAGACTATGTGAGCAGACTAGCTTAGAAAAGACATCCAAAAATTGTGAGTGCACTGGGTAATGACTGTAGGTCTGATATTCATAAAAACATTCTCCAAAGTGATTATTTCAACAGCAGCCTTGGCAGAAATTGAATATTCAAGGTAACGAGTCTAATTGATAAGAGAGCATTCCTTTTAATAAGATGCAATGATTGCTAAAGGCAGGTTGGCTGCTTGAAATGAGCCCTAGCAAGAAGCAGTTGAAGTTTGAAGTAACAAGAATGCTTGGAGTGTTTATATCTGTAAGTGGGATTGGCTTCCTCTGCAGCCCCAGGTGCAGCCTCATCCCCAAAGGGTAAATAAGTCAGTGCCCCCCAAACCTCCCTCAAAGGAGTTGTTTTACTTGCCTGAGATGGGACAGTCACTTCAGTAGAGGCTCCCTCCAGTCCAAGCATTGTGCCTAAAGACCTTGGCTGGTGGGGCTAGCCCCTGGGAGCCAAGATGGCCAGATCCACAATTTCCTATTTTTCTCTACCTGCTGTACCAACACAGGGCAGGGGTGGGGTTCGGTGGCTGAAATTATCTTGGGTTGCTGGTGTGCTAAATCTTTCCTCATGGGGAGGCTAGCATTCAGGGGTAGTGGACATTGGCAACAAAAAGTAAGCATGCGTGATCATTTATTTTCCTGCATTTAGTACAGAGAATTGTTCCTTAGTCTTTCCTCTATGAACTGTCCTTTGGCATTTCATGTGGATTTATCTGCAGGCAGAGAAGGCTTTAGGGACACCTGTTTGAGAGCTCTGGTTCACGTGACATTTCTATTTCAATTATAGTAACAAATTGCTTGGCTTTCTGGCTTTTACATCAGCCTCTCGTAGCTTGGGTTAATATGAGTCAACCCCAGATCATTGGGTCCACTCTTGCAGTGCTGACAAAGCCCAGATTCTGAGACTTCAAAGGCAGGTGCCAGAGGTGAGCCAAGGGGAACTCACTGAGGCAACGGCTTCTTCAGAGTCCTCTGAGCAGCTGGCCAGTGGAGTCTCCCTGACCTTGCTGGGCGATGTTCTCCTCAAGCTGTACCAGATTTTGAAGTCCATTCTAAGGTGGCGTTTTCTACAAAATAAAATGATGACCCTTCCTGGAGGCTCAGTTCCTGGCAATAAAGTTTAATTGAGTCTTTATGGCTTTATTGCTACTCTTTTGAGACTAATAAGAGGTTTTCTATTTAAAAAGAAAAAAAAAAACACGTAAAACAGTAGATCCCTTTAAAAAAATGAACTTACAGGGAAATCATCTGTGAAACAAATAAGAGAAGCTGTTCTTTGAAATAAGGCTGAGGCCCCTGACCTCAGTGGGCCTCCATTTGAAAATCATGTCCAATCTATTGAAAAGGTTGGGGTGGGGAGTGGGTAAGGTTTTTATTCAAAGCTTCCACAATTCTCAGTCTTTAGATACCTGCAGAATTCAGAGATGGAACTAGCTATGTTGCCTTAACTCAGAATGAATGCTGTACACACTGAAAAGTTCACAGAATGCTCTATAGCTGACATTTTTTTTTTTTTTTTTCCGGTGGTGATATTTAATCAGTGTTATGGCTTCAAGAATAAAGACTAATTATTCCGCTTTCCTGCAATTCTCCACACCTCATTGCCTCTCCATCTTGTAGGATCTGATCTCAGAGCCCATCTTTGTCTTTTCTGCCTTGTCTTTTAATCTCTCTGTATCTGCCAGTGGGCTCACGACTAAACGCTATAAATATTCTCTATGCAGCACAATGCCGTTTCTGCATTGTTTTCTATAATTTACGTCATACACTATTTTCTGTACTAAATTATTTAACTTTCAGTAGTGGCAGATGACACACATTGCCTAATAAGATGACACACATTGCCATGTAAAATAAACTGTAAACAAAACACAGTTTATTTTGTTTTGTGACAGTTGAGACCCAGGCAGAATGCTGGGGCCAGCTCCACTCTACATATTAAGTTCTGCTGCCTTTAAACACATTCTCGTTCCAGGCAAAGAGGGAGGTGGTATAACCAACTCATTGGCTTAGATTTTTAAAAATTAGCTTTTGGGAAGAAAGAAAGCAAGATTGGCCTTTATGAGAAAGAATCCTTAACCTAAAAATAGGTTCTAGTCCCCCAAATTCACTTGCTAGGCAATTATTAAAATGTTTGTCTCCTCAGATGAACCTGAGTGCTTGATTTTAACAGGGAAGAAACCCTGTGCCTCATTTTTGCCGTGTCTGCTGGGGAACCCAGCATGAAAGTTAGTGTCATGAAGAGCTGAGCTTACATGTCACTTTTTGAGAAGGGTGACTGTCCATCTACTCGAATAACGTTAGCTACCGTGTTTCCCCGAAAATAAGGCCTACCCCGAAAATAAGCCCCAGTTAAAATCGTCAACCAGATGGACACATTTAGTACATTATGACGATGTTCCAGAAGAAGATGACATGACTGTATTTGAATAAATGTAGATTGTTGTACATGACTAAACAAGACATCCCCTGAAAATATGCCCTAATGTGTCTTTTGGAGCAAAAATTAATACGAGACCCGGTCTTATTTTTGGGGAAATACGGTATAAGACCCGGTCTTATTTTCGGGGAAACACAGTAGCTTCTGTTTTGTCACTCTAACTTACTGTATAATTTTCCTAGGACTTTGTAACAAAGCACCACACACTGGGCGGGTTGGTACATGATAAATTTATTATCTCACAGTTCTAGAGGATAGAAGTCATAAATCAAGGTACCAGCCAGGCCATGCTCCCTCTGAAAGCTCTGGGGAAGAATTCTTCCTTGACTCTTCCTAGCTTCTAATGGTTGCTGACAATCCTTGGCCTTCCTTGACTTATAGCTGCATCGCTCCAATTTCTGCCTCCATCTTCACATGGCATCTTCGCTCTGTGTGTGTCCCTCTGTGTGTCCACATGGCCTTCTTATAAGGACACTAGTCATTGGATTTAGGGCTCACCCTAACTCAGATGATCTCATCTTTACTTAACTAATTACATCTGCATAGACTCTAGTTCCGAATAAGGTCACATTCTGAGGTCCCAGTGGACATGCATTTGGGGAGTATGCTAGTCAACCCCAAACGATCACCATAGTTCATGTTGCCTTCGCAGCAGCAGCCATTGCTCTCTGGAGTTATTTTGATATTATATGTGTTCCCCGTTTACTGTTTGAGTCCTTCCACCACCCTCTCTGCCCCAACACACTAGAATATTAGTTTCACAAGAGCTGGGAGTTTTCCATTGTATTTTGTGCTTGTAAGCCTGGCATCTAGTAGGAACTTGAAAAGAGTTTTGTTCAGTTAACTATTCAACTGATTTAGAGCTCCATTTTAATAGTGTATCTCTGCTACAGTGTGCTCTTCCCTTTTTAAAAATGGCTTTGAGTTCTCCTATTTGTCTTCCACTAACCACCTAAAATCCTTCGGAGAAGAAGAGGTGGAGAAGAAATTATAAACAAATAAAAGGCAGTTGTTGGAACTCATAGTGTATCATTCCCTAAGAAATGGGATGGATAATGATTAGATACCCAGGCCATCTTTTAAAGTTAAACGTTTTTAAAGTTAAAGCCTTTTTTTTAACATTAAATATTATATATTGGCAATGAAAAAAACTAAAAAATTATAGTGTTTTCAGTGTAGTTTCTTTCAGTGAGGATGGAAGTAGGTACCTGGCATATACTATGAGCCAGTAAATGCCTGTTGAATGGATTAATTAATCAAAACAGAAGAAGCTACCAAAATATCTGTCCCCCCCCGCCCCCCCAAAGGCTCCCTTTTCTCTCTAATGAAAATACAATAAGGTGTTAGGGTAGGGTTGAGTGGAGGTTGGATCTGAATTGGACTTTTTGCTACCTTTGGCTATCTGCTGTTTTCAGCTTACCTGGGGGGACACTTCCCATTTCTCCAAAGAGACCTTTACATTTGGTTGTCCTAAACAGAGCCCCACCTTAGTCTAAATTTTCTTAAACTCACCCTGCCCTGAGCCCCTTGGTGTTGTGATGAGAATATCATAGAGCTAAGAATTTGGCAGCAATATTAATGAAAATGCCCTAAAATGATATAAAATGTAGCTGATGTCACAAAAACCCAAGTAAGTGAGAGGAGGGTGTGAGATAGGACAAAAGACAGAACATCTGTTGTCGTTGCTGTCTTATTTAGTTAAAGAGACCACTAGAGAGACACACAGTAGAGAATATTCTAGAATGATGTCATTCTGGCAGATGAAATCACCTACTACAAAGAACAATCAGATTGAAGGTAGAACAGCAAAATTTTTTGACTACTGCCTGAATTGCACTGACACACTCTCCGAAAGGCATTTCCTCTTCAAAGCAGAAAAGGAGCATGTTCTCTTGATCTCGTGGGCAGTCCACTCAAAGCCGGAGTGAGCGTGAGTGCTGTGATTTGTTCTCATCAGAGGAGCACAGGGCTCTTCAGTTATGTTCCTGTGTTTCATGTGAAAGCAACCAAGCCAATCCAGTAATTCACCTGATTACCCGGAATCCTTGCTACGGGTGAGAGTAAGGAGAGCAGCATTAAGTTTCTTTCTGAATTCAGTGGTGTCTTGTTAAGGGCCATCACTTTTCTTTTTGCTGTTTATTCATTAAAGGAACGTGAGCTGTTCTAACAGATAAACCCCAAATTGTTAGGGAGTTAGCATAATACAAGTTCATTTCTGATTTCTATCACTGTCTAAGGCAGTGGTTTCTGGACAGTTAGACTTCTGCTGGTCGTGGACCTATGCTACTTTCATGCTGTGGCTCCACCCTCTCCAGGGCCTCAGAATCTTCTCCATTTGGAAGGGGGATGTAAAAAGAGGATGGGGTATCAAACAGGGGAGGCTTTTCTGAATCAAGCCTGGAAGTGGCACACTGCATTTCTGCCAACATCTCATTGGCTAAAACTTAATCACATCCCCACCTGACAGCAAGGGAAGCTGAAACATGTAGTCTAGCTGGGTGCCCAGGAAGAAGAGGCAATAGGTGTAGCGAGCATCTAGCTAGTCTCTGCCACAAACGACAGTATTTAGGAACTTAGTCTTTCCCACAAGCAAGCTGATGGAGGAGGAATGGCAGACCTGGCCTTAAGTTAGGCTCCATGGAGAGTGTGGAGGTTTATAATTATCACGTGGCCTTTTACACCCTGTGTGCAACACACTGCCATGGGTAAAGCCAGGTTAGTCTCAGCTCCCTGAGCATTATTGAGTATCATTCTAGCCATTTCTCAAGAAACTGAGACCCAGAGAGGGAAAATGTTTATTCTAGACCTCATAGCTAAATATGGCAAAATTTGTAAGAATAGTATTGATAATCAAGATAAGATTGAATTTGCCTCTCTCATTATATATTTTATATATAATACCTATAACATGGCAAACATTAAGAGCCCTAAAATTATTTACTCACTTAATCCTCATAACAACCCTTTGGGGGAAGTACTGTTATTCTCATACTATAGATAGAGAAATTGGGGTCCAGAGGGGATAAGTTGCCACAGTCACATATGTATTCATTGTGACAGAGGCAGGATTTGAACTCAGAAAGTAGCTCCTCAGCCAGTTTTCCTAGCCACTACATTATGGAGCCCATGTCATATACAGGCAGAGCAGGTCTCAGGATTGGTTGAGTTAGTAGCTCAGCAGCACTCAGGTCCACAGGATCCTTACAAATTCGAGATATCCTTGTTCTTTCTTTATTTCATCTAATGTCTCTTCTCTACCTTATGACATGATAACTAAATGGCTGCCAACAGAGGCTATGGCAACACACTTCTTTATATGTGTCTAATAGGGGAGAGAAGCTAGTTCCTTTTTCTTATTCCTCTGCCTCTCCCTATATTTCTTTGGACCAAGTTTTCGCAGTCTGCCTCCCATCCCTGAACCAATCACTGGCAAGGGGGATGCGTCAGTGTGATTGGATTAGCTTGCGGTCACTTGTTTGCTATGAAGTGGACGAGGAGTCAACCACCAGGTCAACTGCAGACACCAACATTTCTACGCACACACTTGATTCTGACACATTGCCTCATTCGCTTATACAAGAATGCATGGCAGTTCATGGTATTTCCTTATAATGAAATGACATTTTAAAATCTTGGCATACTCTCTATATATTGCCTCATTTCCCAGTTAGTAAGTTGGACTAGTTTTAGGATTCCTACTTCTTCAATGAGGAAACAGAGATTCATGGAGCATGTTTTTTCAAAGTCACACCATGAGATAGTATCAGAGTAAAGAATTGAACCTGTGTCTCTTAACTCGTGGTATCAACTAACGACCCTGTCTTCATTAGATATGAAGTCAAACACTAACAAGAAATCCCTGAGGAGAGTAGGTACCTAACGGGGTCATTTTAGGCAGGTTTTACTTATTTTTAAATTTCTACAGCAAGACTTAAGCATTTTGTATTTGTCTTGATTCTCCTGGGAAATGTCTAACTGGATTTTTGCCTTTATTACTCAGTCTGAATGTTCTACTTTTTCTATCCCAAAAGACTTAAAAAGTCTTAATGCTGGAAGCCTTTTACTCATGGAGAAAAAGTTTAGAAAGAGCACTACAGCAGCCAAATCTCCAGGACATGATATACTTCCTTTGCAAGGAATTAAGATTTCCAGAGCTTCTTTGTTTCATTAAAAGGATAAGAACAAGAATTAATTAACAGGAAAATTATTAAAATAATGCATAAAACATGTTGTGGGGGCGGAGCCCCAGAGAGTAGTTTCCAGGCTCTCGGCCTCACATAGACAGGTGCTGGCTCAGGTAGTAAATGGCCAACTGTGATTGCATGGCCATCAGCTGTGGCTAGTTGGCCGTCAGCTGTAACCAGTGAGCCATTGGCCACAATATAACTGCTGTGGCTACGGAGAGGAGGGAAGAAGAGAAGGAGAAAAAAGAATGGGGCTAGCAAGAAGACGGCGGCTGGGCTGGCAAGCGTGGATGGCGGTTTGCGGACAGTGTGTATCCAGCCTCCAGTGAGAGTATAGTGCCGCCAGAGAGAATAAAGTGGTATGACTCCCCTACCTATGGCTCCGTGGGTGTTCCTTTTTGGCCTCACCATATCCTGCGTTCTTGTATGGGGAGCGGGAGCAGAGACCCCGCAGGCCGCCCCGCACGACAAATGGCGCAGCGAGCAGGGTCTCCCGCACGACACATGGCGTAGTCGGCAGGATACGGTGCCGGCCAAAGCTCTCCAAAGGACGGTGGAGCAGTTTGTGTGCATGAACACCCAGTCTGAGGAAGACCAGGAGGAGCAGCTGCCGGAGAGCTGGACCCCCGTGGAGGGGTGGGAGGACGTGGACGTTTCTCCCACCAGCACAGGAAAAGCCATGCAGCTGCTGCAGAGATGGAGCCCCGTGGAGAGGTGGAAAGATGTGGACGGTTCCCCAACCAGCACAGGCCGGAGAAAGCGAAGGTCGTTGCAGCCCTGTGGGCCGGGGAAGTTCCTGCTCAGGCAGCCCGGATGCAAGACTTATAGTCCCAGGAGGTAACGCTTGCTGAGTCCTCCACGGGAGATGAGGGTGAGGTCAAGGTCGTCCCTCACCCCCAGGACAGCCCTGGAGAATGACTGTGGACTATGGGGAATTGCCTTCCATCCCTAATTTAATGGACTGCTTGACTGTTTGTTTAGGAACTGTTGTTAGTGGAACTGGGGGATATTTGCTTTTGTCTCTTGACTGGCCGCCATTGAGAATATGTAAGCACCTTGATTGTGAGTCGCTGTTGTTCCAGCAGGGTACCCTGAGAGGCACAGAGAGAGTGGCAGTGCGCTGAGAGGTCTGGCTGAGCCCTGAAGATACCCTGGCTGTGCCCAGGAAGTCGGGCTGTTCCCAGAGAGAGTAGTAGAGCCCTGAAGGTACCCTGGCTGTGCCCAGGAAGTCGGGCTGTTCCCAGAGAGAGTAGTAGAGCCCTGAAGGTACCCTGGCTGTGCCCAGGAAGTCGGGCTGTTCCCAGAGAGAGTAGTAGAGCCCTGAAGGTACCCTGGCTGTGCCCAGGAAGTCGGGCTGTTCCCAGAGAAAGTGGCAGTGCCCTGAGAAATCCTAGCTGTGCCCGGGGAAACTAGTGGTACCCTAAGAAGTCCAGGAAGTCTGGCTGTGCCCAGGAGTACTGGTGGTGCCCTGAGAAACCCTGGCTGTGTCCGGGAAGACAGGTGGTACCCTAAGAAGTCCAGGAAGTCTGGCAGTGCCCAGGAGTACTGGTGGTGCCCTGAGAAACCCTAGCTGTGCCCGGGGAAACTAGTGGTACCCTAAGAAGTCCAGGAAGTCTGGCTGTGCCCAGGAGTACTGGTGGTGCCCTGAGAAACCCTGGCTGTGTCCGGGAAGACAGGTGGTACCCTAAGAAGTCCAGGAAGTCTGGCTGTGCCCAGGAGTACTGGTGGTGCCCTGAGAAACCCTGGCTGTGTCCGGGAAGACAGGTGGTACCCTAAGAAGTCCAGGAAGTCTGGCAGTGCCCAGGAGTACTGGTGGTGCCCTGAGAAACCCTGGCTGTGTCCGGGAAGACAGGTGGTACCCTAAGAAGTCCAGGAAGTCTGGCTGTGCCCAGAAGCACTGGTGGTGCCCTGAGAAACCCTGGCTGTGCCCAGAGAGCCTGGCTGTGTCCAGGATATTGCATTCACCCCCAGGCTCCTCGCACAGGTCCCCTCGCGGAAGACGCTTGTCGCGTAGATTGTGAGGCGAGAGCCTGTAGGGGTGGAGTGTGGGGGCGGAGCCCCAGAGAGTAGTTTCCAGGCTCTCGGCCTCACATAGACAGGTGCTGGCTCAGGTAGTAAATGGCCAACTGTGATTGCATGGCCATCAGCTGTGGCTAGTTGGCCGTCAGCTGTAACCAGTGAGCCATTGGCCACAATATAACTGCTGTGGCTACGGAGAGGAGGGAAGAAGAGAAGGAGAAAAAAGAATGGGGCTAGCAAGAAGACGGCGGCTGGGCTGGCAAGCGTGGATGGCGGTTTGCGGACAGTGTGTATCCAGCCTCCAGTGAGAGTATAGTGCCGCCAGAGAGAATAAAGTGGTATGACTCCCCTACCTATGGCTCCGTGGGTGTTCCTTTTTGGCCTCACCATATCCTGCGTTCTTGTATGGGGAGCGGGAGCAGAGACCCCGCAGGCCGCCCCGCACGACACATGTCCTGCTGGTCGCTGGAATCTGACAGTCTTAATTTTCTTTTTCTTTTGCTCTGTATGTTCTATAAATAATATCCAGAACTTAACCAAAATGCCTCAAATTAATTCAATTGGGGGAACTAACTATAATTATAACCATAGTGGGGGTGTGACTTTTAGAAATGTTATGTTGAGAGATATTGGAGTTTATGATGTAGTGAAGCAAAGTATTGCCCACCATGGCTCTGTCATGACCCTTGTGAAGTTTTGAAGTTTATGGAAATGATAGAACCTTAGAGCTGGGAATATCACATAATGCCTGACGCATTTATAGTACGTAAATGATGAATAACTGAACTCCCACCATTATCAAGAGAAAAGTAAAACCCAGAGAGGGGGACAGACCACTGCAAGTTCACGAGGTTTATTATATAGCAAAGCCAAAGTGAAGATTCAACATTCTTGATTTCTAGTCCAGTGCTCGTTCTACCAAGTTATGAGTTGGGAGAGCCCCTCATGCCAGTGACACAAAGCAAGTTGTTTAAATAAAATCTATAAAGTAGACAGTTATGCAGAGTTATATGAAAGGGACTCTTTACCTAGGCAGCTGTTTCAATGTAGAATTTGATTAGAATTACGTGAGGCTAATAATATAATTAAGTTTAGGATTGGTAGAAGCAGCAAGGTTAAGACTTTAAGGTGAGGCTTTCAAAGAGTCTTGGTGGGAAAATTGCCATTAGTTAATCCTTTCTCTTGAGTTCTGGGATGTTCCTAGAACAAACAAGTGATCTGCCTGGGCAAGAGTCCTGGTAAAGTTGTGTTGATGGAAACAACGGGATAGTAAAGTCATGTTAATGCAGACAAAGGAAGCTGTGTAAATGGGGTCACCTTGGTTCTCAGAAGGAAAAAGTAGAAGAGCTGCAGACATTCAGAGAGTGGGGAATTCAGAGAGCAGCCCAAGAAGGAGGCGAGCAGAACAATTGATAGAGTGGCAGTGACGTAGGTAAAACTCAGGATCATCTGTGTAGGGAGACAGAGCCCATGATTATCTCTTTCCACTTACGTTCCTTCTTGGGTATAAAATCTATGGAAAACCTAAGAATTATTTTTATTGGGGAGTTTGGGGAGACATAAAAATTTGGCCTTTTGTGCTAAGGAAATGAGCAATAGTTAGGAAACTTAACTAACAAAAGTCAGTGTCTGCAGGGCAACCACGTGCTAAAAATTACTGAATAGAAGAAGAAAACAAACCTAACCAAAAAAGCCACCTACAACCATAACAACAACAGCAACAACACACACACACACACACACACACACATACACACACACACACACACACACACCACTCTCTTAATTTAAAACGTATTTCACTTGTAATTGTTAGAAACAATGGTCGGTCAACTGATCACTCTAAAATTGTTTTCTAATGATTGGTATATAGATCATAGTTTATCCCTATAAATCTACTACTTACTAGATTTATACCATAATATTTATTTATGGTTTAAAATTAGCAAATAGTTTTAGGGGTGGAACCATAATACATTTGAGATGCGATGGGTTGATTTGTCCTTTTCCCTTGAATTCTCTAGAACACTCTTGGTGTTCGTATGCTCACTGGAACCATCAGGCTGGAAATCACAGTGGGGTCTGTTTGCAAAAGTCCGAAGTCCTACCGGTCAAGTTTTCTTTTTATTTCTCGACCATCTCTTTTTATTGTAATCCATCTTCCTTCTCCATGATTCTGCTGTAAGCAATAAAAATGGAGACTTCCTTTCTCTGACATGCAAGGATACCCACGTCCCTGAGTCTGGAAGCAGTGCCCCTTATTCATGAGAAATTGGTTACATTTTTCCTTTTCCATTTTTCTCCTCCCTACATTACAATTTTTGGCCCTCAGCAGGACTTTGAATGTCATGAAGTGAGGAAAACTTCAATTTGCTGTCAAGAATTTGTCTGTGAAATCGAGCCAGGACTTCCAGAGCTGAAACCACCTCCACGCAGTTACCTAGCACAGGAGCCAAACACAGTGTCGAAATGTTTAAGAAAGAACTACCCTTCCCAAGGATCCCTTTTAATGTCCTCATGGCTCAGATGAAGCAATTGAGGCTCTTTGCTCAAGAAAACATCTTGCTCTTGAATCTCTTCTAACAAAAAAACTAACACTGGCAAAGCAATTGACTTGTGAGTACTTTTTACTACCTTCTTTGCTCAAAAATTTTGTCATTAGAATGTGTAATTATATTTGTGACTATTCACGGCCTTAGAAACAACAGCTTGAGTACAGACTGTCTTTCTTCTGAAAAAATCAAAATACATTTGAGTCTTTTATCTCAGCTGGCAGAACCTGGCATACATCATGCTCATTCTAGCAGATCTTAAGGATTATATATAAAATATTAATATGTATTATGTATTTATTCATTTTTTATTATAAACATATTTAGCAATTGTTTTCCTATTAGATATAACACTTAATGAGCTCAAGAAAGGAAGTCCGGAGAGGGCAACATTAGCTGCCCATGACCAAATACAAATATCAGAAAGTCACAGATTCTTTTAAAAAACCTTTCCTTCAACATTTGCATATTAACAGTCATGGGCTTTATGTAAATATTGAACACTTGAGAATTACGTGAAACCAACCCCTCCTGCACCCTTTGGAAACCTAGCTAAGCATTTTATGTACATAAATATTCCCTTCCTGTTTTTCCTTTTTTCTTCAAAGGTGGAAAAATTGAGGTCCATGATATTAATAAGAGATTTTTTTTTTTTTTTTTGTAAAAGAATAAAAGCAGAGGTGACAGAGGGTCTCCAGTTTCTCTTGCCTTCAATTCTTGCATTCTTCTCTAATGTTCCCCTTTCCACCTTTCTTTGTTTTTTGTTTTGTTTGTTTGTTTGTTTTTTGGCTTTCTTCCCTGCCTGTGAACCTTAATTAGGTGAAAATAACTGCAAGACTTGCTAAAACAGTTCTTGAAAGTAAAGTTCTGACAGTTGATCACAACAGCATTGCACAGACAATCCTGAGCAGGAGGCATGAAAACTAGAACTGTCATCCACTGTTTTAACTGCAAGTTTTGCTGCAAACACAAACACTGCTACCTGAGCCCAACTACACAAACACATATCCCTGTCTTCTACTCACCCTTATAGATCTCCAACCCTGCTCTGACTCAGTTACCTGTCTCAGGTATCCTCTGATGTGCCTCAACTGAGTAAAGCCTTCATTGGAGCCCCTTCAACTATATTTTCACACTGTTAAATAGAGACCAACCAAATTCTACTCACCCTAATACCTCCTCTTGGAAATCTTTGTTCACCTCGAAGGATTGGGTGGATGCCTGCTTTCTGTTCTCTTCCAGCTGATCCAGAATTTCCTTTATAATGGCCTCTTTGTTACTTTCAAGGGAAATAAGCTCCTTGAAAGCAGGGATTTTGTCTTGTGTTGACACATAGGAGACATTCCTATGTTTTCAAAATGAATGGCTGAATGCACTGAGTTGTGTAGGTACAGAGTGGTGATACCTTTTGATGAAGCTGGCCTGATTTGAAGTCTAGCTATGGTTCTTAACCTAGCCAGATCTCAGTATTTAACTTCATCAAAAGAATATGTATGTGGAGAAATAGGGTAACTGAAGTGCTTCTGATTGTCATCAGAATCCAAGGAAAACCCTCCAGGTTTTATTTCCATAATTCAATGGTCACCTTGTGGTTCAGATGATGTTAAAATGGTTACTCACCATTGATCTATTCTTGGCAAATTACTGCTGGACATGAAACCTGGTAGCAACATTTTCATGCTGGGGTTATCTCTGCCCCACCCTCCCCATCTTCTTCCCTGTGAGTTCTGGCAGGCTTGAATATCATGGGTATTTTTAAGTTCCTGCCCAAACCCGGTAATATTGACTTGGTAAGAAATCATTCCTCTGGATGGATGAATGCTGCCATTTTCTAGACTGGTTGTTTCTTGGAGACCCATATCTCTAAAAGATGACTCATTATCCTTGGGGATGAAGTCTTAAGGGACCCAATTTCTTGGCCTCTGCTAAGAAAAATGCTTCTTTCTCTTTTGCTTTCTCTATTATATAATATGGAATATCGAGTATAAAATCTGGCTTATTAAACTTGATGTTACCAGCCAGAACAAGGCGCATAGTAGATGCTCCTTAAGAGTTTGCTGAGTGAGAGGCGTACAGACAAGTAAAGGTCATAATTATTGCAATAACTTGTGATAGAAATAACACTAGGCGACATCAAAGGTCAAAAGAGAAACAGGGTTAGCACCATCATATTTGGGCCCTTCTGTTTCTTCTTTTCATCATTTTTCTTCTCCTTAACCTTCAACATAACAGAAAAAAGAACCCCCAAGATTGGTGTCATCAGAATTTACCATTGTCCATATCTGTTCTCCAAAGTGTGGGCCATGGGTTTTTAGTTCCACAAGGTCACCTTGTCACACGATGTATGGGATGCTGGCAGTAGCCACTCATCTCTTTTTGGCACACATTGTTCCAGGGCCTCTAATGTGTTTCACCTGCCAGCTCCTGGAACTCACTACCCAAGGACTTTCTTTGAGCTCAGCCCACATGCAGGACACAATAGAGGTGCTGAGGAGTTCATAACCCTGGGACATGCTTTTGGCCAATGATGGAAGGGACTTGGTCGAAGAAAGCCTCAGTTTTTTTGCCTCTTAGGTGAGGTAGCTCTGAGGTATGTTTAACACTGTCATGTAGAATTCTCCAGAGGAATCCATAGCTGTAACCAGCTCCTTAACATACCCTATATCGGCTTTCTTCTCCATCATGTTTTACTTCCCCACTTTCTTAAGAAACTATCCTATCTGCATTCAGATCCTCACCATAGCTCCACTTCTCAGGGAAAAATGCTAAGACATACTTCAAATGGCTTCTTTAGTCAAAGAAATTTGGGAAGTATTGGGTTAAAGCTACACAGATGTCTACTTCTCAGGGTCTTTAGTTTGCTAATATTTATTGTGAGTCTCAAAGGGAGGAGATTAGTATGGATTATTCCCAGACTTAATTAGGATTGTTTCCCCCACCCCAAGCATTTAATAAGATTAGTTTGTGAGGAACATACTTGGGAGTTTTATTTCTGAGAACTTCTGAATCCAACAGAACCTCCTTATAAGAAATGTTTGGCAACAAGATGTTTAGTCTTAAAGGATTAGGAATTTTTATGTTGGATTTATTAGTTATGAGTAGTTTGAATAACCCATCATGGTTTCGAAGGGTGAGAAACTCTGAATCATTTTGAGGTCCTAACTTGAGCTCCACCGTGGAGGACCTGCCTCGGTGAGCAGACAGTTAATTCAAATGATGAGGTAACCTCAGTCCCTAAGGCCCTGGCAAAGAAGAAACAGCAATGGTAGATAACATTTTAACCCTTGTAGCACTGACAGAAATACAACACTGGGATCTGGAAGGATGGATAATCTTCCCATTTGAGGAAACTGAAGCTCTCAGAAAGGTTAAGTGAAGTATCCAAAGTCAATGCTAAAAACATTACAAGTCCAGAGCCACATGTCATATTCCATCGTAGGCCAGTGCTCATGCCTCTGTTCCACATTTCTTCTGTGTGATGCAGGAGCAAGAGGATAGGAATGGAGAGACAGATTAGAGATCATGAGAATGAGAATCCAGGAGAAGAACAGAGCTGAGGGTTGTTTTACGAGCTCCTCCCTTGGTGTATCTTTGGAGAAAAATAAAAGTCAGTGTTGTGTTTCCCTTTCTGTCATGTACTTTTTCTTCCTCCTTAAACACATTATGGTAGCCATGGTAGTGAACAATATTTTCACCCCAGTATGTCTTATATCAGAACCTCTTCTATCATTTATCTTTCTGGGAAATCCAACTTGTGAACCATACGTTTGATTTCAGGAGAGGGTCTTGAGTTAAAAAAGCTTTCTTTTCCTGAATTAAAGGAGCAAGAGTGATAGTGGTTTTGACTTAATCCTCAAGTATTTTAAATAGAGAGAGTTTAATGACCTAAATAGAAAAATTAGGAACAAAGCCTACAGCTCCAGACCTGGGAAGAAAATCCACTGGAGACTTTTTAAAAGAAAGTCAGATGGATGATGAAAAGAAGGCCTTTGAGTTTTTCTAACTAGAAATTGGAATTTCTGCATAATAAACATTTGGGCTATTGTCAGTCACTACCACCATTCGACTGTATGTCACTTAGTCTTTCTCTACTTTTTGTGGTTTTCAATGTAGCTAATATTCTGAAGATAATTCTAAGAGATTGGGACAATGGTTTTATTAATCCTTGAAGGTAAAAGCAAAAGAGAAAGACTTAGTCACATAGAAATGCTGGTTCTTGGAAGTGGGGTCCAATACAGCGATTCTCAGTCCACATTCCACCAGGAGACACAGGAGGGGGCTCCCAGCATTCATTGCTCATCACTCAGGAATCAATTTTCCTACATTGCCTGACGTCTAGTGTCTTGAAATCTGTTGTTTCTTATATTCTTAGATTTTCTTCTTTTTTAGTTGTTTCAGAAAGGAGGTTGACGTTCTATATTAACAAGAAGCCAGATTTTTTTTTAATTAAACCTTTTATTTTGAGATAATTATACATTTACATGCAGTTTTAAGATTAATACAGAGAGATAATTAATTAATTAATACAGAGAGATCACCTGTACCCTTTATCCAGTTCCCCAAATGGTAACATGTTGCAAAACTATAGCCCAATTTCACAATCAGGAGATCGGCACTGATACAATCAATATGCAGAACATTTCCATCATCACAAAGATCCCTCATGTCACCCATCTACAGTCCCAGCCAACATCTTCCTGCCCCCAGTCCTTAACCCTGGCAACCTTTGATCTGTTCTCCATTTCATGGTCATTTCAAGAACATTCCATAAGTAATAAGGGAATGGCTTTGTTTTTTCATTCAGCATACTACGTGTGGTTGTGTTATGTGTACTGATAAGTCTTTTTTTTTTTTTTTTACTGCCGAGTAGTATTCCATGGTATGGCGATATCCTATGGTTTAACCAGTCGTCAGTTGAAGGACATCTAGGTTGTTTCCAGTATGGGGCTATTATGAATAAAGCTTCTATAAACATTCGTGTACAGGTGTTTGTGTGAACATAAATCTTGATTTTTGTGGGACAAAAGTCCAGGTATGCAGTTACTAGGTCTTATGGTAGTTGTAAATTTATTTTGTGTGTGCGTGTGTGTGTATGTGTGTGTGTGTATCTCTCTATATATTTTTCCCTACATTTTATGTTTTATACTCGAAATGTATGTGATCCAGTATTTCTCATCCTTGCCAACATTTGGTTTGTCACGATTTTTTTTTCAGCCTTTTCAATAGGTGTGTTGTGACATCTCATTGTGGTTTTAATTTGCGTTTCCCTAGTGGTTGATGATGTTGGACATCTTGCTTGTGCTTCTCTGCCAATGGCATATCTTCTCCAGTTAAAAGTTTCTTAGTGTCTCTTGCCTATGTTTTAACTGGATTATTTGCTATTTTGATGTTGAATTCTGAGAATTCTTTACATATTCTAGGTGCTTGTCCTTTATTGTCCTTTATCTCATTTACAAATATTTTCTCTCACTCTGTAGCTTATCTTTCTATTATCTTTCCATGTTATCTTAATGAGGTCTCTCACAGGACAAAAAAGTTTTATTAAGTTGGTGCAAAAGTAATTACAGTTTAAAAGGTTAAAAATAATTGCAAAAAAACGCAATTACTTTTGCAGCAACCTAATAGTTTTGATGAAGTGCAATTTATCAGTTTTTCCTTCTGTGGATCATGCTTTTGTTGTCAAGTATAAGAACTCTGTGCCTCACCCTAGATCCTGAAGACTTTCTACTGTTTTCCCCCTCCCCCCCTAAAAGAATGTTACATTTATGTTCAGGATCTATTTTGAGTTAATTTTGTGTAAAGTATGAGTCTAAAATTGAGTTCATTATTTTTTTATTTTTATTTTTTTATTTATTTGGCCTACATATGTCCAGTTGCTCCAGAAGCATCTGTTCAAAAGGTTAGCTTTCTTCCATTGAGGACAGTTTTGCAGCTTTGTTAAAAACCAGTTGGTGATATTTGTGTGGGTCTACGGCTTGCTAGGTTCTCCATTCTGCTCCATTGATCTATGTGTCTAGCCCTTCTGGGCTCTCTACCAGAATCAGGTGCCTTCTCCCTAAAGGTGGGACAGACAAGCTGCAGGGTTTTGTTGTTGTTTTTAAGCTTTTATTTTTATTTACCTTTTATCAAATAAAGAAACATAAAAGGCAGTTGTTTTTTGCTCTTGTGGAATTGCAAAAGAGGCTGTTATCAGAATGTATTGTATCATAATATCTGTGAAGGTCTAAGAAAGAGGTGTCAGATAAGAATCTACTAATGAGCACATGCAGTGGGTAGAGTGTGAAGGGCAATTTGAGGGCAGGAGAAAGTGAAAGCCCCTTTTGATTCATTTAAACATCCTACTGAGAGGAAAATGGAGACCTAAGGAGAGAGAGAGGGACACACCTCTGAGGAATTTTCCTGCTTCCAATCATGGAATGAAATATAAAGTCTTTCAGTATCAACACTGAAAAGATTCCTTTGTTTCCATGAGCCCAGAGAGAGGGGACTCTTTACAATCCCCAGAAAAGAATATCCTAGAGAGTAAGTACCCACTCCTCTTTTTGTCTTTCCTTCTTGACATTTTCCTGGACTCACTTTATTGAGTCCCAAGACTGGGACAGAGACGAGGACGGTGCTGATGCTTTTATGACCTGGGCTGATACTTAGCTCTCATTGTGGGAGCTGAGAGGGCAAATGGAACCTATGGAACAAAGTCCCCGGAACACTCAAGTTTTGCTTGAGCTCTGAGGATAATGAACAGCAATCCATCGAGTGAAGGAAAAAGAACAAAGTCTCTTTTGAAGTTAAGACAATTTTTGATCAGACCAACTTTAGTTTTCCTCCCAGAAACATTAAGTAGTGGTTTCGTACCTTGTAACTTCTCTATGCCTGGTAGGAGACAAACCTTGGCTGAAAGGAAATATAAGCTTTGGCTGTCTTGGTGCATGGGACGAGGAAGGGAATAGGATGGTCATGTGCTGGTAAACGGGCTCTCTTACAGGGGTGGGGAAGCCCTGTTTTGAAGCATTTGCTGATTTCCATGGTGTAAATATTCCCACCACGGCTGGTTTCAGGCCATCAACATGAAATCACTGCAAAGAGAATTGGGAAAAGGTGTATCCAACTGGCTCTCGAGTGCAGTGGAGCCCACTACAGCACACCACAGGGAGCGGGGAATGCCAGGCTCCTTTCTCTCCCAACCTGTATGGGGTTTATCACGGAGAGTGAGGGCTTTGGAAGGAGGTAGCTCTAGGTCTGTGTCTAGCTGGGTAACTTGACTTCTCTAAGCTCAACTGGAGGACGAGAACATGTATACTACTTCCACAGGGCTTTTTTTTTTTAATTAAATTTGTTGAGATGACAGTGTTAATAACATTATATACATTTTAAGTATACAATTCCATAATACATCATCTATATATTGCATTGTGTGCTGACCACCCATAGTCTGGCCTCCTTCCATCACCATACATTTGACCCCCTTTACCCTCTTCATCCTCCCCCATCCTCCCACAGTGCCTTAAAAGGATGAAATTAAATATACAAATTTAGTTTTAGCACTATATCAGAGTGCCCAGTACACAATAGATTCTCATAAATGTTATTTCTATCTCTTCTCAATAACTGTTACTACTTCCGAGCTGTGTCATGTTTTAATCTACCCCTGGTCTGAGGGAATAAAAAGTACCCCCCTCTGTTGTAACACATGTGGGCAGAGCCTTAAACTGGCATGAAGAGTGGGTGGTTAGTGGGGTTGCATCTCGTTTTGTTTTCTGACATTCCTTTTTCTCTTATATCTTTTCTTATTCCCACAAGTAATCACTGAGCTGCTGAGGACTTTATAAGGTTACTCTGAGACATTAAATGATTTTTTCATGGGCACACAGCAAGTAAGTAGCAGAAGTCCGAACTCAAACCCAGTGTCTTTCATCCCCAGTCCAGCTTTCCTGTGGACTCTGCTGCTAAAGCTGGATCCCCAGACAGTTTTTCCTTGCGTGGAGACAGGGACCAGCATTTTCCACCTACGCTGATGACCAGCTGGCTATCCCTTCCTGAGCAGGGAGAATCATAATAAATAATGGCAGCAGGGCTTGTCTGTGTGTAGTGAGTGTCAGACGTGAAGCCACCTGTTTTTCTCCTTGAGTCTGTCAAGTGGACAGAGTAATGCTTACCTTGTTTATCTCATAAGGCAGTGGGAGAACAGCCTCGATAATGGCAAGTGCTGTGTAAGCTGGAAAGCACTGAGCAAATGTCCAGTATCACCATCACCATGAGTCCACAGCACAATGGCTAGTGCCTGGGCTTGGGAATTCAATGAACGTGGGTTCGAATCCCCGTTCTGCCACCTACTGGTGGGCTAACCCCGGGGAAGTTACCAATCCAGTATGAGACTCGGCTTCCCCTCAGTTACCCTGTTGGAGGAATGATGATGCTTCCACCTCATATGGTTGTTAGGAGGCTTAAATGTGAATGTGGCTGGGATTGGGGCTCCGCATCTTGGAAGTGCTCATTGGGTGTCACTTATTGTCACTCCTGTTAGATGTTGTAAAGAGGCCTGAATGTCATGCTGGTTTTTACTTAGGAGCAGAGCTTTTGAAAAATGCAGACCCAAAGGGCACACAGAGGACACTGCCCAGGTCAACTTGTGTCCCTCCCTGGTTTTGCACCGATGAGCTCTTGCCCGAGTGCGTAGGAAAGATGTGCCTTTGCTGCATCTGCTGCCAGCCACCATCTTGTGGCACCTGCTAAGGGGCACACTTCCTGTCAGACTGCATGCCCCTCTGCACAGCAGCCCTGGGGCAGCTGCTCTCACCCATCCACCCATGAGTAGCGCGTCTGTTATAGTGGTTAAGGTACTTCCGCCGGGGCTTGCAATTTGTTAGCTGAGCTGCAAGTTACACCCAGGTCTGGCTGATTCCAGAGCTCACATTGCCTCCGACTCTCTGGGCCAACTGGTCTAGGACCACAGTGTTTAAGTGTGGTTCCTGGGTCAGCAGTGGCAGCGTCACCTGGGACCTTGTTAGATATAAATCAGAAACTCGGAGAGGAGGGCCCAGCAGTATGCATTCTAACAAGCACTCCACACGTGCTGATGACAAATCTTCCTGTGTGTGTGTGTGGGGGGGGGCGTAGAGAGGGGGGGTGCGCATGCAGATTCTTTCAGCTTCTTCTCTTGCGCTGGATTTCCCATAGCAGTCCTTCTGGGGTGAACTTCTTCCAATGTGTGTGATGAAGCCACTTTAGAGCTGTCTTTTACCATTCCCTTCCTCTTTCTAGGCAAATTCTCTATAGATCAGGGCATTACTGTAATTAATTAATTAGAGTAAATGAACAGCACTACTTACATGTGTAGCATGCACCTGGTGTCAATAATATTTTTAATTTTGCAGTGATATTTCTCCAAGATGTGTAGAGTAAACCGGGCTTCCACACTTATTTTCAACTTAAGTCCTTGGCTTTGGTGGTAAAGCAGACCAGGTTGCTGCCCAAGTATTAGGTTGGTGCAAAAATCAGTGCGGTTTAAATGGTTAAAAATTGCAAAAACCGCAATTACTTTTGCACCGACCTAATACCGTGTTTCCCTGAAAATAAGACCTAGCCAATCAGCTCTAATGTGTCTTTTGGAGCAAAAATTAATATAAGACCCAGTCTTATTTTACTATAATGTGAGACCGGGTATAATACAGTATAATAGTGGGTCTTATATTAATTTTTGCTCCAAAAGACACATTAGAGCTGATTGTCCGGCCAAGTTTTATTTTCGGGGAAACACGGTCCTATGTGAACTGTGGTTTCCAAAATTGCTATCTGTTCTCTCATTTCATCTGAGTAAAATAACACAGAAGCTACTATCTGATGTTAGGTACATGATTTTCATCTATGACATATTAGTTTTTTCTTTCTTGACTTACCTATCTTTCAATTAAAGTCGTTTGAAGGTTAGGAAGAAATGAAGTAAGATATCCTGTAGAAGACTGAGTTTTGCTCACTACCATGAGGGAAGGTGGAGGGTGGTCAAAATTGCTCAAAATATAGGATTCTGAGTAGTAAATCATACACAATTATCTTTAAAGAGGGGGGTGCTAGGTTGCTAGCATTTCCTTCCAAATTTAGTGCATCTGGCAGCTGATGGGTGGAAAGGAGCTGTCTGTCAGGCAGGAGGCATGAATTGGTATGATTTTAACAAATTATAGGCATGCAAAATTCAAGCATAAAAGAAATGATGTGTGTTTAAGATCATAGTTTGGAGTTCATAGGATATTCTTAGGCTATAGATATAGTGAAAATGTGAGAAAATAGAGTTTATTTCTCCCCATCTTATTCTTCCAGGGATTCAAGTTTCTTTGTTTGTGCATTGCGAAGGGTCGCAAAACATGCCACTCCAAAATTTGCTACTTTGGCATATTGACTTTTTTGAGCTGTAGGCACTTGAAATAAAGCAAATGGCAGAGAGAAGCTTTCTCTGAACTTCTGTCTGCCTAAAGACAGATCCTCCAAAAGGAATTCAATTGTCAAATATCTCCTCCCTCAAACTGTCACCACCTGGGGACAGTGACTCATCACAGGGCAGGAGACTAGAAGTCAACACCACACCAAACACACCTTGTCACAAACTACCATATAGCCCAAGTGTTCTTTTAAAGGCTGACTCATCTTTCCTAAAATCATTTACTCTCCCCTAAGAGGTCGATATCCCCGCTATACTCTCCCTCTTAGGATGATATTTAAGTCTGAATTGTAAGCTACTTCTTTGAGTCACTAATTTTTCCCTGGGTATCTCTCATGTGTACATGAAAGATACGCGTTACATATTAATAAATGTCTGTTTGTTTTTCTCTTCATAATTTGTCTCTAATTATAGGGGTCTTGGCTAAGAACTCAAAGGGTAGAGGGAAAACTATTTTTCTTTCCCTATAATGGAATGCACTTAAAATGCTGGATTTCATAAACGGATTGTCACTCTCACATTCATTCTCATCAGCTACAGCACAGTTAGGGAGCATCTGTTCAGGCTGAGCCATGCGGTGTTTGGGAGGAGTGAGGTGGCTGGGGTGGCACTTGTGGGCTGGAGGGGGAGACCTTGCTGAAGGTAGTTTGGCTCTAGTGTGACTGAGATAGAAGATTGGGTATCTCCGTGACTGTTTCCAGAGATATTGCGATCAGTTCCACCAATCTCATCGAAATAGTGGTATGAGGAACATATACCACTACAAACATGAGTGTGTCTAGGAAACTTTGAAGTGCTGTATGTAGCAGGGAGAGACTTTATTAAAATGCGCATTTCCCAGCCTTTGCTGAACTTGTCCCTGCTGCCTTTGAGGGCACATCGTCTTTGCTTATTCAGCTCCTTTCTCTTCCTCTCTCTCTGTTGGGAGTTCTGCCTCTACAGCTAGTTCACAGGCTAAAGGCACAGGAGGAAACAAGAGATTCTGGGACTTTGGAAGCTTTGGAGGTATAAGAAGAAATTGTGGGTTTAAGAGTGTGAGGCTCTGGAGCAGCTGCAGAACTTAGCTCTATCCCCCCACCTCCCTCGAGAAGTCCAGACCTCTCTATCCAAAGGTCTTTTGAACAGCTCCAGCGGATGACTCACAAACTAGACACATTTACAAGTTCATTTTTCATCTTCCTCTCCATCCTGCTCTTTCTAATCACAGAAATCAGAATCATCACTGACCTTTTGTCTTTTCAACCCCCTACATTTTGATCTGTCATGAATTCCTCTTCATTCAGTCTTGTAAACAGCTCTCAACTCAGTCCTTGCCTTTCTGTCTCCCCCTGTGGATACTGTAGTTTCACACCAGTAAAAAAAAATCTGAATGGTTTTAATAACTTTCTAACTGGCTTCTCCACCTTTATGTTGCCCAATCCATTCTGCCCACTGTCAACAGAGGGACTTTTCAAAAATGTGAGTTAAATAATTTCAGACTTCTTCAGTGGTTAAAATTTCTTCATTTGTTGACCATGTCTTCAAAATTATGAGCAAATCCTTTATCATGATATGCAAGACCCCTCAGGATCTTGTTCTACCCACCTATATTTCTAGCTTTATTCCAGCCACACAACATAAGGTAGAGTTCCCCAAATGTACATGCTTTTTGAACATACTTTTCCTTTATCTGGGATGACTTTCTTCTTCCCCCTTATCTCTCCTTTGATTTACCATAGTAATTGCACATCCTTCTCTAATAGAAAGTATTTCTGTAGATCTTTGTTGAACAACTGGTTTGTGGCTTCCAAAGACAGTTTTGTTAAACTGTGTTTCTAGCTCTGGGACTGCCATGGCCCATGATAGATAATCTGTAAACGTTTGTTAAAGTTACATAATTGGCCAGGGAGTCTAGATCTAGGAGGTCAGAATTCTCTCTGGAGATATTTCTTCTTCCCTTCAATTCCTGAGCTCCAAATGGTCACCCTGCACCCTCTCTGAGCTTCCTTCGGTCACCCTCCACTCTCTCTGGAGAATAATTGAAAGCAGTGTTTCCCAAAGGAAAGAGGACTGACAGAGGAGTCAGAAAATAATTTTCTATTTCACGTTCTGATAATCACTGCTCATATTACCTTGAGCTAAAAACACTACCTCCTCTTTCTCACAGGGTTGGTTTATAACTTAGATAATTCAAATAAATGCAGTTTTTTGTGTTATAAATGTATCTGTCAGTGTTAAGGTTTTTTTGTGTTTTTTTTTTTAAATTAATTGGGGAAGAGTGTGTCCATTCCAGGCCTTTCAGCCTCAAATAAGGGAATGTAGATATTTGGGAATGTATGTTACAGTTTAATTTTTGTTTTCTGCTCTGTGCTCTGGCAATAATGGTGTTCATAATTCTATGGCAAATAACTCAGGAGATAATAAAAACTGCCTTGGTCTTGGGAATGCACAATGCACGTGTCTGTTGCAGGTGATTTGCCTCCCTGATTATGCTTTGCAGTGGCCATGCTAAAATGGGTGTGGGTTCCATGGTCTTGAAGGTGAGTAGCACTGGAAAACTTTGAGTAGTATAAGCAGAGTGAGGGGAGCTGGAAGAGTAATAGTGCTGCAAAAGAGGCAGAGGGAGCAGGTTCATTGTGAAACCCTTTGAAACTTGTTGATTTCAATACCTGACAATTAGTTTGTCAGTCTGCTGGGGCTCCAGGAAAGAATTTGACAGTTTAATGACACCTGGCAAATTCAGCACCACTCAGCCTTGTAGGGAACACCCAACTGCTGCTTGGCAGCTGGTTCCTTGAGCTGGAAGGAACCCTGTTGGAGCTTCTGATCCTTTGGGAAAGCTCATAATTGAATGAGGAGGCTTCTGAATGCTCAGCTGGCAGTGGCCCTTCATAGCCTAATTGAAAAGCTCTGTGACAAGTGGTTTTGGACAAAAATGGCTGGTTGTTAGGGTGCCATCAAGTGCTTGGCATGGCATTGTGTCTGCCACTCAGGAGAGAGCTTGAGTCAGAAGCCAGACTTGGGTGGGAATTCTACCTTTGTCACTTGTTGTGTGACCTTGGGCAAGTTACTGGATTTCTTTATTCCTTGGATGTCTCATATGTTAAACAAGGACAAATTGTACCCACTTCATTTTGTTTTTATGGGAATTAAATGTGATTAAGTACAGTAAGTGGCCAGCATATGATAGGGGTTCAACGGGTGAAGTCAAAATAAAATCGACCGGTGGAAATGGGTTGATGATTGCTTATCTACAATTGGGGGAATAAGTCAAAGACGTGAGAGGTGGGCAGAGAAAGGGTCTCTGATTATTCCAGGTCCCAGGTATTTTTCACTTTAATAGCCATAGAGTAATAACTGACAAAACCATTTTGTCATGCCTGTTACCTCTGTCCTGATTGGTCAGAGTTGCATAATGTATTGGAAAGCACATGGACTTTGGAGCCAGACCTTGATGTAGCTCTCAACCAGGCCACACAAACTGTGTCTTATAATAAGTAAGTGGCTTAGCTTTTTTGAGCCTCATTCTGTTCAGAAGAAGGCAATACCATCTAGCATGCAGTGTGTTTGGGAGGGTTAAATGAGAAAGTGAACGAGAATGGACCTAGCATGGTCTCTGGCTTCATCATCTTTGGGTTGACTTCACTTTATTTTCCCTATCTTTGCTCGTGACCAACAGCCTAGTGCACGGCCCAGTGGTAGACCATTCAAATATCCAAGATAAAAAGAAGCAGAACCTATGGTGATCATATGTCTTATTAAGAGTCACGATGCCAACATCTTGTAGGCCCCTTGAGGTCAGTGATAGTTTTGACTATTTGAGCACCTAATGAAATAACCAATTATTGTTAACTTAATTATACAGTACTGGGAAGTGGTTCTCAGCAGAATAAGAGAAGGACTAGTATGTATGAGCTTCTGCTGCTCTGAGCAGCATTTCCCACTCAGAGCCTCCATTTCCCTGCTCATCAAATAGTGGATAGTCAGAGGAGGTGAAATGGCTTATCTTCAGTCTAAGGCTAGTACCCTGAAATTAATTCATTGTAATTCTACAAACTCTACAGATCAGGAGAATTTTTCCTAACAGAGTCAAAGATTTTCTTGGTAATTCAAGACTATTTATTCTAATACCTGCCAATTTAAGAATCTCTAACCACCACTACACTGAGCGCTGAATCAAGATATACAATCGGTAGATAACCGGAAATGGAAGCCAGAAGCTGATTTCCTGGCTCTCCAAAGTCTGGCCCACCACTGTCTTCCAGCCCACATCTCCACTCCACCCAGGCAGTTCTCCTGCTGTTCCCACCAAATGGAAGGTAGCGTTCTCCTCTCTCAGTGCTGCAATCATGCTCTTTCCTCAGCACTCAAGTTCTGTCTCCTTGGAGGAGTCTCTTGAAAGTGATTATGACTTGAGTTTTGCCAAAGACATTGCTTTCTTTTCTGGCAAGGCTAGGAATAGAACAGCAATTTTCAATGATGCTCTGAGCAGTGAACGCAGCGAGGTGTTTAATAGTTATTACAAAGGATCTGTGAATCCATGTGGGCAAGAATTGTCTGCAGACTAAGTAGGATGTCTGGCACATACTTGAAAGGCTATTTTGCAAATGTGTGTAGATGTCTTTGTGATGAATAATTATGTTAAAGGTGTTGCTGGATTCAAAGTAGCTTTTGTCATTATGTATTTTTTCAGTTGACAATGTGTAGTTATACACTGTTCAGGTAACCTGATATGAATCTGTTGCCTCAACACCAGGTCATTTTGTGGTTCCTCTTAATAATGGGCCCTAGTGGGTCAAAGTCAGTCTGGATGATGCAGGCGATCTGTGGTCAGGTCTGGACACCGGCATGTTCCTTCCACTCCAAGTACATGAGAACATAGATATTTGGCTCAAAGTGAGCCCCTAGGGTTTTTAATGGCATTCTGGGGAAGACAGCTCTCTTCCTATTGAAGTTCTAGCCTTTCTAGGTGTAAGGTAGAGGTCATGCCAGCCATTTTATTTTATTTTTTTTCATAGAGGGTCTATCTAAAACTAAGGCAATACAGAGACAAATGGAATGGAGTATTGAGACAGATATATGCCAGCTGAGGATGCTGACACCCTTTGATTTACCTATGTTGAAAGCTTGTACTACCCCTGGATTTATTTAGTTATTTGAATAAAAATTTCCATGTGGCTTTAAGCCAGTCTGACCTGGGGATTTCTGTCACTTATATCCTGACTGATAAGAGTTTGGTCCCTCATCTGTAAAATGGGAGGACTAGACAGGTAAATTCTAAGGGCATTTTCAGCCTGAGAATGCCCGATACTAGAAAGCTGATTTTCAAAGTTTATTACCAGTGGCGTAAACCCTCAATTATTGGAAGAAAGCTGACTATAAATTTCTGGTAAGGTAATTAATTGATCTATTTGGGATTCCACAGTGAAACCTGTCATGGAGTCTCAGAATGCTCTTTGATGGAAAACATCTTTGAAGAGCTGATTCATTTTGCCTGAGGTTTTACTTTGAAATATAGATGGGGTGAGAATCACCTCATCTTTTTTGTTTGCTCCC
Source organism: Rhinolophus sinicus (assembly GCF_057876585.1). NCBI lineage: Eukaryota > Metazoa > Chordata > Mammalia > Chiroptera > Rhinolophidae > Rhinolophus > Rhinolophus sinicus. The sequence continues at coordinate 15,565,546 of NC_142515.1, forward strand.
AAACATCCTTTTGCTAGCTCATCTGCATCATCACTTTAAAGAAGCCAAACACTCTCATTCCTGGGTGTAATGTCAAGTACGGCTGCCGTAATCTGCAGGTGTGTGTGGAGGTGTGTGTATCTGTACAGATCAGTACATATCCTGGAAGGGGGTGTCTGAAATTTGGTTTTAAAGATTGCTGTCTTTTGTTATACTCACCTCTGGAGCCTGTTTGATAAAAAGAAATAAACAGATTATACACCATCATCTCACATAAGCTGTGCTTTATTTTTGTTCCCTTGTGGCAAAACATATTCCAGGTGGCATAGTGGAAATTTCCAAACTTTACTCCAAATAGTGTGCTAAGAAATAAGTGTGGGGAACACATTTTTGGAGGGAACTCTCTGCTTCCTTGCTCATGCCTGAGCCCCCCTGCCGCAAATCTAATTTTCACAATCCTCATGGAAGCAGACCTAAAATAAAATAACTGTGTGAGTTCAGAGAAAAATCCTTTTAGCTTGCACTTAGAGTCCTCGATTATCTGCCCGAGAGCATAGCTTTCACTGAGAGACTCCTGACTACACTGATTCTTCGGAAGAAGAAAGAACATCTCAGTGAAGGGCCACAGCGAAGAGTCTCTGCGTCTGACAGATACTGTATGGATGAGGAGCGTGATGAAAATAGTTACAATTTGTTGATCGTGTGCCAAGCGCTTTCTATGTATGTCCTCACTTAAGTAAATTCTCACAATTATCTTTAGAGGTGTTTAACACGTGATCCTCATGCCATTGTAAAGGAAACAGTCTCACAGAGGTTAAGATCTGAGGTCTGAGGTGGGTTCCAAAGCCTGTCGTTTCAACCACCGGGCTCCTCTGCCTCCACGTGGACCACTCCATTGGTCATGTTTAATGAACAGACAAAGCCTTTCCCATTTTCATAACTTCCAGTTTCTCTTGTGGGAGCCTGTCATTCTTTCTGCTTTTCCCTGCTCACGTGTCATCACGGTTAAATGGCCCCACTGAGTGTTGACAATTATATTTAGTATGTATCACTAACGTGATTATTTACTGAAAGCCAATAGCCTCATAAAAGTCCTTTATGTGGCCTTGGGAGACTCATAGAGCTGTTGTTTTTAAAAGCATCTGGTAGTGGCTTTAGAATATGGAAATTAATTCTGTTAACTAGTGACCTGGATGGATGAAAATAAGTTTTTAAGTGAATGATTTCATCTTACTAATGCAAGTTTTTCTTTTTCTTTTCGTTTTGATGGTGCAGTGCAGATAATAAAATCTACCAAGTAAATGATTGACATCAAATACTATGATTGCCCCCAATAGATACTGAATAAGATAGGGTACGTTTCCCAGAGGCACTCAGAGAGGCAGTGAGGTAGACAGCCTCGCAGTTAGCAATTACTGAAGACTAACTAAGTGCGAGGTTCTGGACCAAGGATTGTACGTATTGCCTCATCCCATATTCACACTAGTCGCACTCTCTGACTCTGTGCCAGTGACCTGGAAACCCTCTGACTCTTTCTGATTTAGGATGGGTTGTTTTCCAGGATCCTTTTCTGTCTGTCCTGCATCTGTGCTGGTGGCACACCATGAATCCTCTTGCTGATCCAGTTTGATACGTTTAGTTACAGCAGCCTCTGCAGTGGGCAACATTCTGGATTGTCCACAGAAAGAATTGGGGAGAAAGGAGAATTGGGCTAGTTTTTCTGAACCATGACTTCAGGGCCCAGGGAGATTCACTGGAGTTGACATACTACATATAACTCAAAGTTATTTGCAGCTGCCTACTCTGTCCCTAGGCGAGTGCTGTTTGTTTCCCCGCCTTCCTTGACCTGGTTAACTCTTACCTGTTCTTCAATGCCCAGGTCTGGTGTCTACTCCTCCCTGCCTTGAGTCTTCTCTGATGCTGTGTTGTTTCCTTTATTTTTTTTGCATATCCTCTAAAATGTGCTTCTACAGCTTTATTCTTGGATGAACAGTGAGTTCTTTTGCTCCGTGTTGTCAGGTATGTAGCCAGATCCCAAACATTCCTGTTCCTCCTTCTGTACTCCTGCCATGCCTGCTTCACCCAGGACTACTCGGAGTGTGTAATACACATCGAGTTTTGATATACACATCTAAGTGTATAGGGAAGAGAAAAAGTACAGAATTCTTGACTGTCATTCAAAATCATTCTAAGTTAATTTTCACTCTTTGAGTACGGCTTCTGTGAGAGGGTCACCAGCAAGTCAGGCTGCCTGCTGAGGTTGTTTGTGTCCTTTCTATCTGAGTGATTAGCCCTTGTCAATAGCTCTTTGAGAGTGGGGAAGCTGAGCACTGTGGGTTTCCTCTGTTAAAAATTGCTGCAGCTTGAGTTTGCCGTGGTTGCTAGATGTCTCCACAGCATCTCTTTCCTACTTTGGCAGAGTCCCCTGAACTGGACCCTGGGATGGGATCCTGGTTCTCATTTTAAGACAGGGTATGAACTAGAATGATTAGGAAAGAGACTGTAAGGGCTTCTAGAGAGATTGTTCTTTTAGCTGAGCCCTTCAGAGGCATCTCATCCCACGTGATGCTGCTAACAGGAACAATTGTGAAAGACTTTGAAATGGGCCAAAAATACCTTGCAATCCTTTTGATGGGACCTAGATTTTCTCTGAGGATCCTTCCAGGGTTATCTGCTTATGCAGGGGCCTGTGCCTTTTATTGTCTTTGATTATTTTGCCATTCTGTAGAGACAGAAGTTAACCTAGGGAGACCGGTGGTGATTCAAATGATACTGATCATAGAAATGCAAGTAGATTTTGTCTAGTGAAGATGCATTTGATTTCATTCCTGTGGAAGAGGTCTGTTGCATCTATTAAAAAATTTACTTGGTCATTCCTGAATACCTATATATGTATTCTTTACCTTCTCCTTTGTATTAGTTATAACATCTTACTGGTTCTCTCATTATTAACCAGGCTTAAATATTTCCATGTGTTCTTTTGTATTTATATATGTATGTCAGTCACGATTTTACCTTTTTTAAAAATAATTACCCTTTAACACTCCTGTCAGTTGGTATAGTATAAAAGCACTAATTCAGAGTATCAATTGCCAGATTTAAATCCCTACTTTGCCATTTGTTGGTTCAGTTTCTCAAGTTGTAATATTATTTGACTGTACTGTTTGTAATGCTGTAATTGAGAATTAGAAGGAGTAATAGAAACTTTGGGGATAGAATAAAATAACCTGATGCTTTTCTCATAGTTTGAATTTGCCTCCTAGCAGTTGTGGGGTCCTAAGGCTTTTTGGGTAATCTAGAAGAGACAAAGACAAGTCTGGTCGGTAGGAATAACAAAGATTCTTTCCTTGACCGGACTCTAGTCAGGTTCTTCTGAGCTCTTTGTCAACTAGGCCCCATTCTTGGGCATGTCCTCAAGAACCCAGTTTTAGCAAGAATCCTGCTAAGTCAGCTTAGTCAGAATCCCGCACCCTCACTATCTTATCACTCTTGATATCTGACGAAATTTCTCATCCCCTACCATTCACTTGGTGATGTCTGATCACCCTGGCCTGCCTTCAGCTAGAGTCCTACTAGTTTGGTTTAGCCAGAATCCTCGCTTATCCCTGATGTTTTCTCTTAGTGATTTTTTATCCTCTGACTCTCTCCCACAGCACTCTACTCCTTCGCTATAAATTTGCACTTTTCCTTATTGTTATTCAGACAGTTAAGCCCAACCTCTTCCCTCCTGCAAAACCCCACTGCAGTAGTCCCTCTACCCATTGAGATAGTCTTGAATAATGCCTGCCTTTCTGTTTAACAAGGGCCATGAATAATTTTCCTTTAACAGGACTTGGGACACTTTATTATCACTATACTAGTCCCATAATATCCCCCCAAAGACTCTATAGAAACCTTCAAGTTTGTACTGAAGGAGAATATTTTGACCCAGGTTTAGAGAGACCACAGAAACCCATTTTCTGCAATGTGGAGTCAAAGAGTAGGAGTTGATGTCTATCTTGCTTGAGAGTTATATATTCTTTCTGATCTCTGGGGCAAACAGCAACTCCTAACATTTTCTGACCATTCAAATGTTCTTTAGAGTGAAGATCAGCAACTCAATTTTGAATATCCCACTTGGACATGTCATTCCATTCTGTGTTTGGACAAATACGAAGTAGGAAGTCAGTGTATAGTGGAATATGAAACAGATAAGGAGGATCCCTTCTGAGTATTGAGTCTAGACGGGGAATCTAGGACCCTATTAATGCCTTAAAAGGTAAACATAAGCAGGAAGAATTTGGGAAAGTAGCAGGCAGCCTGTGTCACTACGCTGATCAAGAAATCAAAAGGGAAGTTTATATACCAGTTTCTGGGTTAATAGGATTTATGAAAAATGGAGGAAATTCTAAGTTCTTTACCTGAATTGTTTACTATTTTCTATTTTTATATTTAGCCTTTATAGCCTTCATACATTTATTTCCTAAATTTATTTACACTGAGATTTACTCATTTATTCAACAGATAAATACAAAGGACATTTTAACCTACCAAGATCTGTGCTAGGTACTAGAGAAAAATAATGGTTCATGAGGTCCTTGCCCCAGATGATTAGAGAGTCTAAAGGATTTACTTGCTATACTTCCTGAGAGAGTTATGTGGTCCTGTTATGCTTACCCCAAAAGAGTGAACTGATGACCGTGGAATTTTAGGCATCAGGTATAGTCCAGAAATGAAGATATTTAGCATGTGTGGTGGTGGGGGTGGTGTTCTTATAAGAGTCCCTAAAATGTCTACAGACAGGAGACTGTCTGTTCTACCTCCCCAGTAGGCCAATCTTACCTTAGGGGGAGTGAGAAGCATGTGGCCAGATAAAAAGAAGAGGACTTTGGAGAAACTGAGCCTTTGTTTCATGGCTTACAGTGTGACTTTTGTTAAATTACTTAATTTTTCCAACTGTCAGCAGTTTCTTCCATAAAACGAGAATACAAATGTCTATGCAAAAAAAAAAAAAAAAAAAAAAGCCACAATATCACTGTGAGAGTTAAGCACAATAACCTATTCCCTATACTATGGTAAACATATGCACAATAAACAATGCAGGCAAGTTCTGTGCACTGCTCAGCATTTAACAGGAGTCCTCAAACCATTACTTTCTGTCCTCACAGCAGACAAACTTCAACCCAAAACTGTGGCTTCATGGCCCATTCACTTGGTTCCATATGTTCACCATATCACCTATGTTAATCTTGTCTGAGGGGTTCTTGGAAAAAAATGAAAATCACTATGACATTATCTCCAGTCGGTCTTTGACCCCTTCAGTTGGTGACCGATAAGGTTGTGCTCATTTTGATCTGGGATAGTGTCCTTATTGCAAACTGTTGGTGCCTGGTTGTATCCCCTCAGCCTACTGGGAAGTGAACAGATACTCCATGGTCTCTTGAGCTTCCTGTCAGAAGCTTTTCTCTGAGTGTGGAATGTAGTCTGCTGGGCAGTCACGCTACAGAAGGGACCCTCAACCAGTGAAGAGAGATGGAAGTTTGTGGCTGAGTTCCTTAGCTTCTTCACTCATCCCTGAGACAGCGCTAAGTCGTCTCCATGCCATCTGTTGGGCAATGCCTAGTGGGGCTGAGTACAATTTGTCCGCAACAGTAACTTATTCATGAATGCACCCTTCCTCCCTTCCCTCACAGGGCATTCTGAGATTATCTCATATCCAAATCCTTGTCTCAGAGTCTGATTCAGCTATATGTAAACCGAAAGCCTCCTGCAGGTAGACCAAACTGGGAAAGTTGGAAGTACAATGCTGAACCATGTCTTTAAGGGAAGGGCTTTGCATAGATCTGGAGGACGCTCATCTGAACATCACGGCTAAAGGCTAAAGGCAAGACTGAAGTTGTAAACAAGGGCTGTGGCCAAGAATGAGGATCCAGACAGAAATGAGATTGGATCAGGTACAGGCGGGGGTGCTCCCAACTCATCTTTATTGTCTAGCTGGTAAATGGGGATAGCAGGCAGGTTGGAGACAGGCAACCAGTGGTGCCAGCAGGAGGATTTTGGAAGCTGCAGCTGGGTGGTACGGCTTATTACTTGGCAATCTCCTTCCAGAAGGAAGAGCTATCCCTTTTGTCCCAGCTAGACAGAACAGTTGATTTCTGGTGGAGGCTGTTGAGACTGCAGAGACTTTAATATTTCATTGGCAGGTCCCATCCAGAATGATAAACCCCCTCTCTGGATGAGGTTCAGTACAAAAGCTGCAGGCTCATGGGTGCTTGGGGACTGCAGCGGATATTGGGATCTGCACAGATAAATTTTTTAACCTTGATAGAGTCAGTGGGAGTTTAATGAGTAACAGAGATGATAGCAAAGGAGGTAAATATGTAGACGTCCAGGAAACATAATTGTAACATTTCCGTACTTCACTAGACTTGGGAAAGTAGATGAATTCAAGAGTTAAACATATTCTAATTCAAGGAAATACGTGGCTAAGAATGTGATGGCTCTTCCTTCCTCCCCCACTTATCCTTCATCAGGAAAATAAAAAAGCATTTTGTGCCATGATGCAGGAGGAATTTAATTGGGTGCTGACGATTCAGTTTAGCTTGTAAATTAGCTGCCAGAAAGACTTCAAGTGCCAAAAGCACCAGTCTTGCTGTCTTTTCATTAACTTGTTGACACATTTGATGCAAATTAGATATCGATTTATGGGACCACAGATGACTGACTTCACAAAACTATGTGGCACAGATCCTAGAGAATGAATGACCAAACTCGGGCCAAAAAAAGTTGGTCAGCCGATCTCAATGAAGCCAGCTCTTTCTGCGTTGCTCCTCGTTTCAGCCTTTAAAGAATGAGTGGAGCATAGAACTGCAATCTTTTTACCCTGTGAAGTGGTAACTCAGTTTTTAGAAGTGTCATTTATTTACGTATCCAAAACACAGACTTGCAATTTAGGTGTGCTCCCAGCAGACGGTGAGCATATATCTGAGCTGAGAGGTGGGAAGCACTTAGCTGTATACTTCATAATAATTACCTCATTTAACTTCCACAACAGCTACGAGTTAGATACTCCATCCTTTTTCAGATGGAAAAGACTCAGAAAGTTAACACACTTGTCGGGGCTCATCCTGCCAGCCAAGGGCAGAGCAGGAATTAAAATCCATGAAGTCTAATTCTAATCCAGGTCAGCTGACTCTCACTGAGTACCCTTGCCATTCTGCCTGCATCGCTGCCTCCTTCCAATTTCATTTGGATTGGATATCCCAACAAGCATCATTGTTAACAACCAGACAACTCTCCATGGCTGTATTTCTAAGCTGTCATTTTCCAAGAGGTCTTTAGAAATGAGAGTGAATGGGATTACCTGATCCATCTATAGTTTTGAACCAAGCTCATCCACTGAGTAAGCAATTCTCTAGTAGATGTTGACTCTCTTTCCTCCTGTATTTGAATTCTTTCCAATTGGCTGAAGCATCCTGAATTTGGGGAGGGCTGCTGGAATCTGCCTTAGGTAAAGGTGAGGAAAGTGCAACCATGTGTCCACCCCAACACAAGCATCAGAGCTTGAGATGTTCATGAGCTGCTTCTCTACCCAAATTGCCTCTTAATGTGTGAGATAAGACACACATGCAGATCCACACAGCCTTTCATGCCCCTGCTCTGCTACTCAGTAGGGACGTGATGTCAGAAGCTCCCGACTTCCTTGTCCTTCCCTACTGGTAACTTTCTTTCCTGGTTAAGCAAATTTGAGAAAGAAACATCTCAACTGCCAGTCTGGTTTCTAATTACCTCAATGAGTCTCACTTTCCATTTATGAGTTTGGCAATGGAAATCACCAGAGAAAAATCTGCCTTACCAGTGACTCAACGGACATCATGCTTTATTGCTTTGAACATGTTCACCAGATAAGCCTACGATGGTTAATGAAGTCTAAGAACTCATACCCATGCTCTTGGCATGGGGACTAGTGATTTATTGGTGCTTCTGAGTATTTGAAATCTACTCCTTTCTCTGTTGAAGGGGCCATTTAGCTGTCCTACCCCTGGGACGGAAGATTTTCAGGATTCGGATTGAGACAGTGAGTCCCAAGTCTGAGTATCAGAATTGTCTGGGAAGAATGTTTTTGCTCCCCACTTTAGAAACACAAAGTTAGGATCAGGGGCAGGGATAGATGTAATTTTAAAATGCTCCCTCTGGGTTTTTAATTATAATCAGGTTTGAACATCACTGTCCCAAGGATCCCTGGACAGCCCGGCACTTCTGCCCAGGACCAGAGGAAACTCATTTCCTATGAAAACATGTAAGAATGTGTTAGTCTTCATTTATTTAATTAAATAGTTGGTTGGCACTAGAGCTAGTCTTTGTGGAGGATTCAAGTATGGGGAAAATAATTCTTACTCCCTCAGAGTTCGAAGTCCTGCTGTATATCTTGAGAATCAATATCATAAAATAAAAGGAGTATCCGGCCTACTCTTCCAGATATGGGTATATGATTAATTCAGAATTGGCTTGGTTATTTGTATTTATATGAAGGATTATTTGTACTTATGGTTGACAGAATGACCAGATTCTCTCTATTTCTGACTCATTTTGCTAATTCAGGCTAATTCTGCTGTATTGCTTGCTCTGTAAGTCTAGACTTGGGATTTCATCAACATATGTGAAGTCTCTTGAGATACATTCTTCTTGGTCAGAAAAACTGTTTCCCCATCTTGTTTAAGAAAATTTGAAAGTGAAATTGCTACATGTGTACTTTCCAAATGGCATAGTCTCGGTGTACTTGGCATTAATGGAGCATTCCAAAGTCTCCTAAAGACAGCCAGGAGCGAAGTGGTCTTGGACATGCCCGACACCTTAGGAAGCAACTTCCACAGGTTTGCATATGCTTTCCCATGACCATTCAGCATTCACGGTCAGTATATTTGAAAATCAAACCTGTGTTTGTCATACTAGGACATATATTTGTGCGTGGGTCTGAGTAAGTATGTCTGCCATTTGCTCAGTGTCCACCATATTCCCAGTACTGTGCTAAATACCCAATCTACCATTTTTCAGTTAATCCTGAACCACCTCTCTTGTGAGTAGGTAGGCATTGTTGGCCCCATTTTACAGATGGGGCTATTTAGGTTCAGAGAGGCTAGGTAACTAGCCAGTAGGTAGGTGAACAAGCATGGCAACTCAGATGTGTTTGACTCTAAAGCCCGTGAACTTACCGGTGACACTGTCATCTCAACTTCACATTGATATACAAGCACAATATCTCCAGTGGAGACATATTCAGATGAATGTTCATGAAAAAGGAAAGCGTAACACAAATTTAAGGCCAGAACTTCCAGTCAGAAGTACAATCTTTCATCTGAAATAAAATCTTTAATTTATTAGAGTGCTACCTTTCAGTTAGAGATAATGTACTTGAAAATTTCAAGGATGAGCAAATTGCAATCTGAAATTTCTGAGGACCTGCTTTACCTAATGTTTTCACAGAATAATAATTCTCCAAATGGCACTCTTATTTAAACTGACAGGTTACTTTCCTTTGCAATAGTATTACAATAGGCTTTACATTTTATCTAATGAAGAATTCAATAAAAGGTATTTCCTGTTTACAGACATCGATCTAAATCAGAGTTTTAATTTAGGTGTAGATACCCTGGACAAACTCTGTGGTTCAGCTTCTTCTGACGTCTGCCCTAGTCCCCAACAGAAATCATGCCAGCTTTCCTCCTTAGCTATTCCTTCCACTTGCAGAATCTACCCCCTCTCTCTGTTCGTTCAAAGTAGACTCATCTTTGACAGACACACCTACTTCTGAAACCTCAGCTTAGGGCTTGATGTCTCTGTGACACCTTAGATGCTGTCATTTTACCACCCCCTCAATGCCTCCACATCAGTAATGTCCAATAGAAATATAATATTATACAAGCCACAGAAGCAAATTATATATGCAATTTAAAATTTTCTTACAGCCACATAAAAAAGTAAAAAAGAAAAAAGCACAGGTGATGTTAATTTCAATAATATATTTCATTTAACCCAGCATATCCAAAATATTATCATTTCAATATGGAATCAAAGAAGTCATTATGAAGATATTTTTTTCCATTCTTTTGTTTATATGAAGACGTCAAAATGTAGACTGTCTTTTATGTTTACAGCACACATCTCAATTTGGACTAGCATCAAAGTGCTTGAAAAGTGCATGTGCCTTGTGACTACTCCGTAGTGGAGAACACAGCTTGAGCCCTGCCTCCTGTGGCGTTCCTGTGGCCTTTATTTTATATTCTGCTAGGCTTGTCATTCTCAGTGCAGCATAGTGATAAAAAGAATGGACCTAAGTTGGAACCCCCTTCTTTACTAATTGGATACTGTTGGGCAATATTCAACCTCTGTAAACTTTAGTTTCTTTGTCATCAAAATGGAAATATCTTTATTGCAGCCTCCATCACACTGGGCTTTTGTGAGGAATGAATAAGACAATGTATGTAGTATGTTGAACACAGGGCCTAGTACTTAGTAAGGTACTTATCAGTATTAGCCAGCAGGAAGTAGTTATCTTATTAATATACTTTCTTATACTTGTATTTCCTGCTCAAATTCTATTTCCCCATGAGGTCTTCTTAAAATAGTCAAGGTTGAAAGACTTTCTTTTGGCAAGTATTCCATTGCATTGTACTTATCATAGTCAGCTTTGGAGTTTTGTCATTGATATATGAGCGTGTTCTTCTCTCCTATTTTGGTCTATGAGTTTCTCAAGGGCAGAGTCTCTGTTCCATTTCTCTGAGAACATAGAACAATGCCCACCATGGAATAAAATTTTTATTGAATGAATGAATGAAAATTATACTTTACTGTTGTAAATTTTTCTTATGTGGATATCTGGCCTCCCCGATAGTAAGTGGACAGATTTTGGAGTTATCCAATACATTAAATTAATCAGAATGTATTGATGATTGGATATGGAAGAACAAATTGTCATGAATGGTTTCTGACTTTTGTGATTATATTCTTGGAGGCCTCTTTCATTGAGATATAGATTATAGGAGACAGAACAAATTTGGGGGAGAAATGCTGGTTAAGTTTTAGACATGTTGGACTCAGGTTTCAGCAGGAAATCAAAGTATCTATATGAAGCAGGCAGTTGGATAGTCATGTTTGGAGCTCAGAAGAGGAGCAAGGAGTAGGGAATGGCCTTTGAAAGTCATATTTCAATTGCTATCCTTGAAATCACGGGTGAGGACAAGCTTCTAACTTCCTGCCTTCAGTCATCTTCTCTTCTTCCTGAGAGAACACTGTATGCAGGGTTGGCCAGAGGAAAAACATGAGATGAAGACTGAGAAGGAGATGTCAGACATTCAGGAGAAGGTCCAGAGATGTGTGGTGTCAACGCAGCCAAGAGAGGAAGTCCGTAAGACTTCTTAAGGTCTGCGTTGGTCAATCTCGTGGTTCATGTTCTATTCTGTTTTTTGTGTATTTCTGATTTCTTAGTTTTGTTTCCTTCTTTTCAGATGTCTTTCCATATCTCATTGTTCTTTAATTTCTGATGTTCATTCTCCCTGATGTAATTCACGGTAGTACTCCCTTTGATGAAGAGCCTAGAGAATTTACCAGGACCCCAAGAAGTGGAATGTTGGGTTTGATTCATCTGGTTGACTTTTGATAGCTGCCAATTGTGGTACCAGAATGGATTTCAACTAATAGTAATACATTAATTTTATTGCCTCTCTGTTTGAGAAAACAAGGCATGGAAAGAGATTAAATGCAAACATGTATTTGGTGCATACAACATTCAAATCACGGTTAGAAGCTTTATGCACATTATGCTACTTGATTATTACCAATCAACCTGTGAAAGAGCTATTATCCCAATTTTACAGATGAGGAAGTTATACCTTGGAGATAGAATAATTTACCTAACTAGTAAAAGTAGAGTCCAGATTTGAACTTGGATCTCTTTGGCTTAGAAGCTCTGTCCAGTACCCTCACCCAATGATTTGATGGTGTTATTTCCATTTTACTAAGTTTCCTATAGAAAAATGAATTTTTAGAACAGACAGCTTTTGGTATTCAGCCTCTATACAAAAGCACATTTGACTCCTCAGTTGGGATTTTCATGAGCTCTAAATTAACATGAGACCCTAGTGAATATAGCCTGTTCATTAAAAGGTATGATGCATTGTTCTTCCCCGAAAGGCATAATTTTCTCAGGAGTGCTCCAGGTCTGAGTTTATTTCCATTTAGCTTCTGCTTCTCAATAGGCTGCAATTTTAGCCTTGCCTGGGAATGATGATTCAGATTTCTGAGGTTATAGCTAAATAAGTGTCATGATCACATATTGCAGTATCGGTACTCATAATAGTACCTGGTTTAGGGGAGGCAACAGGAAGCAAAAATGTGCAGCAAAACTTTCCCATTATAATCAAGTTGGCAAATGTCTTAGAGTGCCATGGCCAGGACTAGGAATTTGCTCAGTGTCCAGGTGCTGATGGGTTGTCCATTGGAACAATTTTGCCATCAGACTTGAGCTTCTGCTGCTTCTGTATAGGAAGATGAGCCAGGTAGAATCAGAAACCAGGTCTGTGCTGGTTTCTCTTATAGTAGTTCTCGACTGGCTGTGTGTTCAAGTTGCTTGGGAGTATTTAAAAAATCCGAAAGTCCAGGCCACTCTCCAGAATAATTAAAACAAAACCTTTGGGGGAACCCAAGCATCTGGTTTTTTTTTAACAGTCCCCAGGTGATTGCGGTGTACATCCAGAGGGTGAGACTCACAGTCTTCGAAGTTTCAGGTCTAGAAAAATGGTTTGCAACGTTGCCTGCACATCAGAATATCCTCGACAGCTATTAAGACACACACACACATTCCCAGGCCACCCTCATGATTGAATTGGTCTGTGGTGGGGCTTAAGCATCAATCGTTTTAAGGAATTTTCCAGGTAATTTTAATATTCAGCAGGAATGAGAACCACTGGTCTAACACTGAGTTTTGAGTAGTGGTTCCCAGACTACTTCTTCTACCTGAAGGCACCTATGAATCCCCTGGGGATATTATTAAAAATACAGATGGCAGGACTTCACACTCAGAGATACGGGTCCAGTTGATCCGGGGCAGGGCCTATGACTTTGTGTTTCTAACAAGCTGTCAGGTGATGCTCATCATCCCCAGACCCCTCTGTAAGCAGCACTGGCCAATCATCTCCTTTCCCAGACTTATCTGCCAGTGCGCCCCCTTGTGGGCTAGGTCAGAGCTCGTAGATGGGAACACACGTTCTTCTCTTTTGATGCCTGACCAGTACCTCGCAGTCATCAAGGGCATTGACTTGAGAGTCACAAGTTCTTGGGTTTGTCTCCCATCTCTGCTTTGGTCTTTCTTGCTATAGGACATACGCCAGGGCGAGAGAGGTAATTTGTCTCCTTAACTGCAAAATGGAGATGCTTATACTGTCTACGTCATAGAGTCATTACAAGGACTAATAGAAACGCTACATATAAAGTCGTTAGCACAGTGCTTGACACACTCTAAGGACTCAATAAATGTAACCAGTGTGGATGTAAATACATTATATCCACATGGGTTTTTCAATGTATTTTCACCTCAAGACCCTTCCTTTAGCTATAACTTACATGGCAGCTCCATATATGTTGACTAGATAAGCTTAAATCCTTTCTTGGAGCAGAGATGTGAGTCCAGCATCTGGAATCCCTCTCCTACCCCAGTTTTCCACACCCTTAGCCAAGGCAGCCGATGTGACATCATGTTATACCAAGTCTAGTCCAACCTATTCATTTACAGAAAAACCCACAAGTGACTTACTCAAGGTCATAGGACTAGTAATTGGTGAAGCTCACTTCTGACCTCATGGGCCTGGTTTTAGCAGGTTCTCATTAGTTGTCAAATGAGAAAGGAAATTAAACCTCAGGGCTACACTGCTAGGTCCATGTTCTTCTTAACAAAAATACTTTTTTATTAACTGGATTTTAGTTTATAAGCTATACATGCTTGTAGTAAGAAAAGTAATTAAATGCAAAAGGAAAATGTAAACCCCTCTTCTCATTTTTATGATTTCCATCCCTACTCTAAAAGTCAACCATTGTAAATAATTTCTTAGATGCTTTTCAGAGATTTTTCTATGTATATATAATACATCTATAAATTTGTATTCTTTTACACAAATGGAAACACACTTTACATACTTTCCTGTTTCTAGCTTTTTCTCACTTAATTTATCTTGCAATTCATTCCATACAAACCATATAGATCTACCTTATTCTTCTTCATGGTTACGAAATGTTTTTTTTCATTTAGCCTGTCTCCCTGGTGATGGACATTAGATTGTCATTTTAACTATGGTTGTGCTTCCATACTTCAGTACATTTTTCTAGATTCCTAGAAGTAGAATTTATAGGGTGAGTATGTCCACACATCCGGCGTTCCTTCAGTTTTGCCACACTACACTGCAGTTTCTTCCATGGGCCTGTGAGTTAGTCTCCCATGGGTAAAAAATGAAAGTGCTTCCAGGGCCAAAGGGCCAGACCCATTCCATGACATTAGCCTTTTTATTTGGGGCGGATTGTAGAGGTTGAAAGTTTCAGCACTACCTGTGGCCATTTTGTTCTGAGGACTAAATGGAGCAAATGTTCTACCCTCAATTCCCACCAAGGAACTAACCATATATTTACAGGCCCAAATTGCCCACGTCTCATTCCTCTCCCTCTGTCCCCATTCACTCAGGCTCTCTTGGCTAACCAGTAACTCCAATGTGTCCTACAAAGCACAAAATGTCATTACTTTCCATTAGTAATTCTCCCTAGCCACTGTGGGGGTGGGTCTGAAAATGGAGGTACCTGAAACATGTACCCTGATCTATGAATTTGCTGGTGGAAAAAGTTGTTCAGTGGTGTCTTCAATAATGCAGCTAGGAAAAGGAGAAAGGGTTTCAATGATTAATGCCACTGTGTTTCCGGATGCCTTACTTCCTCAGCTCATCACTGTAAATAATTACCTGCCTGATCCTGGACAAGTCCTTCTGTTTGGCTCAAGTCAGCTATTGATCATTTATTTAAGGATTGCATACTCCAGGGAAGGCGGAAAAACCTTCTCTAAATTAATTTTTTGAGCCCACTGTGGTCATGAATAAATATTTTTCATTTCAGACAATTTACATCCGCAACTGCTTAGCAGTGGGAATTTGTTTACCACTTGTGACCAGAAACTCTGAAAATTGGTTTTCTAACCACTCGGAGAGTGGCAGTTTTAAATTGACACATTAAATTTTCAAAATTGTATTTGATTTATTGTCTCCTGCTCTCAGTGGAGCTTAGTGCTTTGACAAATGCACACTGGTGTTCTGGTTATAAAACCAGAAGCCTCCCAATGTTTTGCAGTTGGAAGCACATGCTTATCACGCAGGTTGGGGCTCGGAATCATAGTTCTGTTAACTGGATGCAGGCATGTGGCGAGTTTTGAACAATCCAGGTTTGAAAAATAAGCAAAAGTATTGTCCAAGCAGGTCATTTTTTAGAACCAGCTTATGCTTATTTTTACTGGAGCTCCCTAAATGGTGAATCTTTATGAGCACTCTGTATAGTATAAAACTACTTCAAATAATTTAAAAAATAT
Organism: Rhinolophus sinicus; assembly: GCF_057876585.1. Taxonomy (NCBI): domain Eukaryota; kingdom Metazoa; phylum Chordata; class Mammalia; order Chiroptera; family Rhinolophidae; genus Rhinolophus; species Rhinolophus sinicus. The sequence goes on from NC_142515.1 coordinate 15,581,117, forward strand.
TTCTAAATATTTTTTCTAAATATGCACAGTCTGAATCTGAGTCAGAAAGGTTGCTATGAGACTCCTTCTTTCTTCCTTATAATGTATGAATCCTTGTGTGTGTGTGTGTGTGTGTGTGTGTGTGTGTGTGTGTGTGTATCTACCTGCTTTGTGTCAGGCAATCTTAGTGTTACCATATCCCTGTTAACCTGAAAGCATTTTCTTATTATTAATTACTCAGTAGTAACAACTCCCTGAGGTCTTAAAACAATCTTTTTTGGCAAGGAATTTGCTGCTACTTAAAAACATAATTCTGTACCACCATTTAACAAACAAGCCAGAATTTTCCCTGTGTGTGTGCCATTCAAATTGGTTCACGCCGGCAGGACCATTGAACTTGAATGCAGCACTCAAATACAATGAAAATCAAGTTTAACAGTGAGGAGCTAAGGCCCAGTTACAGCATCACATTCTTAAAGTTATGCTTTTGAAATTTCCTAGCTCAACATAGATGTCTACAACCTAGTGGTTATTCAAACTTATTCTTTAATAGCTGATTTGTAGCTCCAGGGTTTGAGGAGACAGTTTTCTGTAGTTCCTTTCCTTTAAATTTTTGATTCTTCAATGTCACAAACAGAATCCTATTAACATCCTCTTCTAGGAAAACAAGATTGAAAAATGCAAGTATAGAGTTTCTGAGAGCATGGTCAAAAGGCAGGCTTGGAAGCTAAGGGGATGGCTAGGAGAGGATGCAGGCGTGATAGAAGACAAGCAGTATGGCTGTCACTGGCTCTTACTGGCCTCTCGGCTACCCTAATGAGCTCAAACTTGCCAATGCTTAAGTCTCAGGGTTATGGTTAAAACCCAAGTCCTTGTGAGCTGGGGAAAGTGCTTTCTGGGCACAAGGAGAAATGATCAGGGCAGAATTTTATTAAATAAACCACATGATATAGACACACTGGGCATTAATGCCCCAAATCCATATAACCTCCCATAGTTTTGATGAAGCAGATTTAGTATAGAATATTCCCAGTGTAAAGCTGAATTTTTCTCTGACTTTGAAATGATGGATAAGGCAGAAAACACATGTCTTGTAAGCAAATGCTAAAATCTAATATTTTAAATGGATATACAGTAAGCACTTTCATGAGTTAATATATAAAAAGCAGGACTAGAATATTATATGAATATGGTTAACAACTCCCAGATCCCAGGAAGGAATAAACATGCTGACAAGAGATTCTAAATGTATTGCAATGTATGAAACAATTTTACTGAAGGAGGTAGGGGAAAAGGTGCTGACCTAAGGACCTTTGAAATAAGTGACTTCTGTAAGACTAAAGGCAAAAAGAACTGCACGTGTGACTTGTGCTCTAGTTGATAAAGTTATTTCCCACAAAAATATGGCCATCCTCCAATAAAAGGAACCAGAGTTTCTAGGAGAAATAGCTGTTACTAGGAATGGGGCAGGAAATATGCAAAAGGACCCTGAAACATCTTGTTGTGACAGAAAGTAAGAAATAATTAAAAAAACGAAAATAGGAGTATGTCAGAGGAGCCCAGGAGCCAACTGAAAGAGCATTCAATGTACAAAGTAGGAAAAATTTGAGCAAAGAAATAAAGTAGTATTGGATTATTAGCCAAAGTATATAATAAATATCCATGAGTTAATACTGATTTAAATAAATGATTGGATAAATTAATAAATAGAGAAGAGATAACTCTTCTGTGCAGAAAAATTCTGCTTAGTTTATGTAGATACCATTCTTAAAGAGAGGAAGCATAACATCTGATTCCTTAAGTGCAGGCTATGCATAGTGATTTCCTTCCAAAGAGTCCGCTATGGAAAAGAGACTAAATGAAGAGTAACTTTACAGTGGAAACACCTAACAATGACTACCTGATTCAGGTGATCAAGGTCAAGCTCAACATTGATGTTATATTGATAGTATATACCTTTGATGTGATGTAATGACAGGGCATGTTATCTCTGTGATCTTCCTCCCAAAATCAATTGTTGTGAGGAAAAGAAAGAAAGAAAGAAAGAAAGAAAGAAAGAAAGAAAGAAAGAAAGAAAGAAAGAAAGAAAGAAAGAGACAAATTCCAATAGAGGGGAATCCTGCAATACTCCTGACCAATACTCCTCAAAACTACCAAAGTCATTAAAAGCAAGGAAAGTCTGAGAAACAGTTACAGCTAAGAGGAGCCTAAAGGAGACACGACAGCTCAATGTAATATGGTAACCTAGATGGACTCCTGGAACAGAAAAAGGACATTAGGGAAAACCTTAGGAAATCTGAATAAAGTATGGCCTATAGTTAATGCATCAATACTGGTTCATTGATTGTAACAGATATGCTACACTAATGTAAGATGTTTATAACAGGGAAAATGGGAGGCAAGGGGTATATGGGAACTCTCTGTACTACGTTCTGAATTTTTCCATACTGTCTTCTCAACCTAAAACTGTTCTAAAAATAGTCTGTTAAAAGAAAACCCAAGTTTCAATGTCTTGAAACAACAAAGGTTTAATTCTTCTTTATGCTACGTGTCCATCTCAGTTCAGTCAAAGCTCACTCCGTACTGCCTCATTCAGGGCACTGGCTCTTGGAGCCTCAACATCTAGACTGTAGTCAGTCATCATGGAACATGGAAGATAAGGAAACATGCACAAGCCCTTAAAAGCATTCTGGAAGTGAATGTCTCATTTCTGCTTGCATTTCATTGGGCAAAGCAAGTCACAGCTAACTTCAAGGGGGCTGGGATGTATCATTTCTCATATGCTCAAAATGAGGAGAACCAGGCATATGGGTGACCAGCACTCATGGCCGGTAAACTAGTTATTGCTTTTCAGTGCTATTCTGCAATTCCTACTTGTAGAAAACAAAGCCTTCCACCCTTCCCCACCCCAAGATGAACACCCAATCTTTGATATGTGGAAAATACCAGAAGATTGAAGATATAGTTCATGCCCTAGATGAACCTACTCTTTAGCTGGGAAAAATGAGATACTTATGCAATGACTCAGGAGACATGCCTTCTACAATTGCATCAAACAAGGAGTATGGCTTTAGGTGTACTCTGAATCCTCTGAGGAGAGAGGTCCCATTAGTCTGGAGAGGGGTGCATTCTTGTATGAAAAGGCAGTTTTCATACAAGAGGTAGACTGACCAGTGCACTGGGAAAAGGAAATAAGTTGAGAAGCTATAGGGGGCCAATAGCAGAATTGTGGCATGCCAGGTGAAAAAGATGGCAAAACACCTCTGCTCAAATTTAAGACCCTTGAGGAGGTGAGACTAAATACACTTTATCTGTCTTTAGCACCATGCCTAGCACAGAGAGAGGGTTCTCAAAAAATTTCATTGGTTTGAATAACATTTGGAGACAATGAGTATTCCAGGTAGTGAGGATGTGTATGGCGTGTTGCGAGCAGATTATAGAAGACGATAAATGCTGGATCAGAAAGGCAAACTCAGATCTAGTAAGGAAGATGCTGTTTGTCTACTGAGAAGGGAGGAAACTAATGTGTTGAATTTCCTTTTTGTATAACACACGCTACTGAATTCTTCATGTGTATAGAGGGATATTCTACCACTTCATTTCCTAGAGACTCATAGATTCACTCCTTGTCATGGGATGAGAAATTTATTAAAGTAACTTAACAAAAGTGGGCATTTGCCAAAAAAAAAAAAAAAAAAAGAAGAGGGTTTTGGGAAACGAAAATGGAAAGAGTAGGCAGAATAATGACCTTCCAAAGATGTCCATGTCGTAATCCATGGAACCTGGTAATATGTTAAGTTACACAGCAAAGGGGGATTAAGGTTGTTAATCCACTGATTTTAAAAATCCTGTGTTAGTTGGGTGGGCCCAATGTAACTATAACGATCTTTAAAAGTAGGAGAGGGAAACAGAAGAGAGTCAGAGGGAGATGTGACTACAAAAGAATGGTCAGACTTGCAGCATTGCTGATTTTGAAGATGGAGTCAAGAAGTCATGGGCCTTGGAATGCGGGTGGCCTCTAGAAAAAGGCAGTGGAACAGATCCTCCCCCAGAACTTCCAGAACTAGAAACACAGTCCTATCCATACTTTGATTTTAGCCCAGCGAGATCCATGTCAGACTTCTAACCTACGGAACTCTAAGATACTAAATCTGTGCCCTCTTGAGCCACTAAGTTCATAGTCATCAGTTACATCAATAATAGTAAACTAATACAGAGACTTTTAGCTTAATAACACACGGGAAATACACTTAGAGGAGACTCAACTCAGCTGTGCAAAATGGCTGACTGCCGTAGTTATTAGATCCCTTCGTGTTTTAAGGGACACCCAACCCCCAATCTTCCCACTCACCTTCACTAACTACTTAAGTGATGCGCTAAAGATTGAAGAGATGGGAGCAGAGAAATTAAAGGGATTTTGTTGTCATGGGGAGAAGAGAGGCGATTAAGAGTGTCTAAGGGGGCTGTTGCTGAAGGGAACCAAAATATGCCACCCCAACATATGCCACTGAGCATATGGATTGTTTTGAGCTGCAGGCAATTGGCTCTTTGCTTTCTTCTTCTTTGTCTAAAACCAGGACACAAATTTCCACTGGTAAATGTATCTCCCTCTGTCCTACCAGGGAAGAGGCCTACTCTGGAGACAACTCTTAGTGCCTGAGAGGACTCTTCTCTGCATAACAAGCTAAACAACCTGTATTTGCCTTACATTTCTGAGTCTCTTTAGCCTAACTTCCCCCACTCTACCAAAGCTCCAAACCCCTTTCTGCTTTGGCTAGCCTTTTCTCTATACCTTATCACTCTTTAAGATGGTATATAAGCTGCAAATTCTAACCTAACCACCTCTTTGCATCACATTTCTTTGTGAATTCCCATGCCTGCGTAAGTAATTAAATCCATTACTTTTTTTTTTTCTCCTGTAAATCTGTCTTTTATCAGTTTGTCATTGAACCTAGGAGTTTTTTTTCCTCCCCTACATTGCTCTTTAGTAATTGAGGGAGTAGCCATGTGTTATAAAATGGCTGCAAAAGCTGAGACTGAAGGCCTGGACCTCTTACAAAGCTAGTGATGAGTTGAAGAAAGAAAAGGAACCACTCTAGAGACCCTACTTTTCTTTAGATTCCAAAATCTTGGAAGATAAAACTAACCTCAAGTAAAAGACCATTTTATTCTTCTGGGCTACGTTAGCATGCATGAACAGCTTATATAGTAAGGGTACTTGACCTGGGTTTCACTTATATGTTCTCCTATAATTTTCACAGCAACGTTATGAGGTAGGCATTGTTATTCAGACATTGTAAGGGAATAAATAGGGGCTCAGAGAAATGGAAGGGCATACGTAAGTTTACATAGTTACAAAGTAAAGGGCCTCAGATTCAGATCTAGACCTCTGTGATTCCCAAACTCATTTTCCTTTTCACCCAGTCTCTCACGTACAACGTGGTGAATTAGATGATGACAAGTGATTGGAGTAAGGCTGTAGAAGCAGATGAGAAGTTATTGCAGTGAGACAGGCAGGGGTACTGAGAGCCTGAATTGGAGTGGTGGGTGCTGAGATGGACTGGAAGGGAAGAAATTGGAAGACTGACGAGAAACACTGATGTTTCCTGGGGACTGATTGGCAATAGAGAAAGAAGAGAAGAGGGGTCAATAACTATAATAAGGTATTGTAACCCATTTCACGATGAGTTGTACTTTCTGCTGGGGCCTCCAGAGACATGATAGATCATTTTAGGCAACAAGTGGTTCAAAAGATGGTTGTTCCCAAAGCTAGTGGGTACAAAACATCTGTCTCTAAGGGAGAAGCAGTACTAAACAGGAATGTTTGGCCTTTGTAATGTCTTCCTTTGACCACTGGTTAAGCAAATGTTGTATCCATTCCATCTCCATTACTTTGATGTCTATTGTAAAGATGAGTATTAAGTGGAAAGACTAGGTTTCACTGTCCATTCACAGGAGGTACCCCTTAAAGTTTCAATTCAGTGCTTCTAGAGGATCTAGATTGGAGAATATCTACTTCTTCTCTGTTTCTTCTTAGAGGACAAGTTTAGGCCAAGTTTTCTCATTCTTCCCAAATAAACCAAGGAAATAAAGTAATTTTGTTTCCAAATGTACTTCAGTATTAAAGGCTGCCATTTAATCCTTCTCATTCCAGCTGAAGTGATTAATATTCAAGTTGGTGCTATGTAAAAGATTAAGCTTACTGTGTATTCTCTAGCTATTTATGCTAATTATAGCCCCTCATTTGTATTTAAAGATTCATAAAAGTATTAAGAGACACTTTCTACTCAATTAAAAATGATTGGACCAGGTATATCAAAGTTCCCGCTCAGAAAAGAACAATTATTAACATTCAATTAAACATAGAAATCTATATCTCCAAAAGTTGGGAATATAAGCAAAAGTGCTATAATTAGAATGGGCCCATTAAATCTCACTGTTATAGTATACTGTATTTTATGTGAAGTTGGGCAAGGGGACAGGGAGTAGTGAAAGACAAGTGATGGGGTTCAGGACGTGCTACCCCAAAATATGACACCTTGGCCTATTGAATATTTTTAGCTGAGTTTGAGAAAACTTCAGCAGTAGGAAGGTCATTCTGACCTTTTCTTCCTGCACATCTTCTTCCCTGAAACAGGTCATAAAGCCCTTCTGTGAGAGGTACCCTCCCTATACCTGGAGAAAAGGAACATCTTTATCTCTGAAGGCAAAAGGACACCAAGCAGAATCCTAACAGACTGGCCTTGTTAAACTCCCCCAGTTTACTCCACTTACCTCATCCTCAACCTGTCATGTTCCTCCATCACTGTCCACTCTTCATCAGACCTACATAAAAATACACAGGTCTGTTTCTTGCATTCTTCATTTCCTTATGAGAGCTCCCATGTCATGTAAAACTTACATTAAATAAACTTCTATGCTGTTTTCCTGTTACTCTGTCTTTGTTAGTCTAATTTTCAGACCCAGCCAGGGACCCGAAGATGGTGAAGGAAAACTTTTTCCCCCACTTACTCTAAGATAGTGGAAACTTGCCAGCTGTTCTATCTCCCCACTCCCTAGGAGGTAAAAGCACCTCTGGTCAGGTAAGAAGCCCTCTGAACTTCTAATACCTTCCTAAACTAGTCAATGAACTTTCAGAAGAGATGAGTCATCCCGTCAGTTAGGAAGCCACCTGCAGACACTCGCTTCAAGAAGACAACACACCAAAGCAGAGTCAGAAAAAAGAGACCAGAACAAAAAGGGGTTCTCAATTGAGATCAGATTTCAAAGGCTCAATTTTTCCCTCTCTCAGGAAACATGAGCCAATAAAGTCCATTCTCCAAATCATTAGCTCTGTCTGTGGCTTAGGCCTCCACCTACACTGTCTATTCATCACTCTGTTTGATGGGTTTGCACTCACCTGCGCCCCTTGTTTTGCTGCAAACTTGTGGAACTAAGGCATTTAGCAAGTCCACAGTCACCTGGTACACAGCTATGGTCCCCTGGCCCTGACTACATCAGATGAGAGCTGGCTGCTGCTTCCTGCCTCCTGGCTGGGCCAGAGCTTTGTAGAACACACATTACATAAGAATGGAAAATAGCTAGGAGGAAGGAAAAATAGATTGCATTATTTTCAGAACCTCCAACCAATCTGTTTGTTTGCTGTCTAAATAATGCAGCCTGTTCTGACGCACCTAGAAATTTGGCATTTAGAACATAATATAGAAGCCAACAGCTACCGCCTCAGGAGTCTGTCACGTCTGAGGAATGAATTTGCCTCAGGCTAAGGTGTCTGACATGTTGAAGGTCCGCAATAAATATTAAATGAAGTCTGAAAATTACCATCATTTCTGGACAAGAGTCCCACTGTTGGCCAGGGATACAGTTGCTTCAACATTTAGCAGATCCATCTGAAAAGATCTCAAAATGGGAACTTTGGAGGTTGGTGTGGTTCTTATTCATTCTCTCAGAAAGCATTCCGCTGGAGCATTTTACGTCTTGGTTCAATTTGGTTTGGTTTGTAGCATAGAGGTTGAGCACTCAGATATCCTCAGTGGTATTCCAGGTACTGGAAGACATAGATGATGATAACCCAGCCTTTGTCCTGGAGGGTTTCGGTGTCTGTAATGCAAATACACTAATAAGTGCATATTTATTGAAACTACCTGAACTCAGTTTTTCTGTGAGAGGCCTTATGAGAACTATAGCTGAAAGCAAGTCCTTATAGTTTACCAAGCTTACAAAATGAACATACATGGAAATGAGGACCAATTTAACTCTCATGTATTGTGTGCAGAGCCTGGGTGAAGGACATCAGCTATAGGGACTAAAGAACTTTAGAGAAGGAAAAAATGAGTATACTTCCTTGCAACTGGGATTTTCCCATTGACATTTTAACACACTTAAAACTATTCCACTAGGAAAGGAAAGAAGAAAGGCGGGAGGAACGAAGGAAAAAATAGAGAAAACTTTCCCTCCATCCACTTCCAGCTAATATTCCATCTTGCTCCTTCTTACTTCAGCCATATTTCTTGCAAAGTGGCCTTTACTGTGTGACCCCCCCCATCTTCCCACAAAAGCCATGCTTGCTAAATTCTGTGGTAATCTCCACATTGCGGAAATCATATACATACTTATGTCCCGTTGTATTGTACTTGAGCTCGTAGCAACAATTGACATGCGTCATCGCACTTTCTTTCATGTGGTGGTTTTACAACCTGACTTCAACATTTCTTCCCACTCCTGTCATCGAGAGGTAGAGGTGTCCCCTCCCCTTGAGGCTGACTGTCCTCGTGATTGCTTCAAGCAATTGAATGCAGCATCAGTTAGGCTGTGTGACTTCTGAGTCTAGGTAGTAATTGGCCACACAGCTTTTTCCTGGTTTTCTGGGGACACGTGTTCTGAGGGAAACTGGCCATAATTTACAAAGTTCAACTGCCCGGAGATCATCATGTTCGAGAAGCCCTATGAAATCTGAGATCTGAAGATTCAGATCTCCAGTCAACACTCCAGTCAACAGCCCCAGCTGAGTCCCCAGGCTAAAAACCAGTGTTAACTGATAGACATGCCAGCGAGCCATCTTGGACATCTAGCTCAGCTGAGCCTTCAGATAACTGCAACCCTAGCTGACATCTGACTACGTGTGAGACCCCCAAGTGAGAACTCCTTAGCCAAGACCTTTGCAGATCCTCAACCTACAAAATCATGAGCAACATAATCTGGTTGTTTTAAGCTGCTACATTGTGGGGCTATTTGTTACCCAGTAATAGTAACTGAAATGCCCTGGGTTATATGATAGCATCTTCTCCTGGGTTGCCCACGAAACCTCTATCTACCTTTAGTCGCCTATGTCAGCCCATCCATATGCGCGTGCCGACAGCATGGAGATGACCCTAGAATCCAGGTGCTTTCCTCTGACTTCCTGTTCCATGGATCCAGTTGCCCTTTTGGACACCTCGAAGACTTGCTACTGCCCTTCTTTGATTACTTGCCCACATTCTGTTTCTTCTACCACAGGGCTTCTGTGCATGCTGTTTCCTCCCTAGGATGATCACCACTCGCCTTCATTAACTCCTCTCATCCCTTAGATCTGAGATCACATTGCAAGAAATGGTGCATCCTCAAAAACCCCTTCCCTGATTTCACATTCTCTTGTTTCGTGTTCTCATGGAGCACTTAACTCCATTTTTAAAAGGACATTTATCAGGGCTAGATTTCATTTTAAAACCCAGGTCTGGCTCCAGTACCATATGTAGTTCATGGGCTGATTTTCACTCACCATTTTTCCCCAGTGCCTAGCACAGTGCCTAGCCCAGAGCAGTCACTCCATTGTTTTTTATTTATTCATTCCACCCTCAACTCTAGTCCCATTTTATTCCTTCATTCTTTCATTCATTTGGTTATTCCCTCTTCCAATAAATGTTAATCATTTATTGTAAAATTACCATCAATTAAACCCCATTAGGTGCCAAGCCTGTAGGGAGGGGAGTAGGGTCTGCTTTAAGGCTCTAGCTTGCCTCTGCTAGAGTGTTAGGAGTAAACTAAGTCAGTGAATCTATGTGGGGAGTAGTAGCAGAACCATCCCATTGCCAAATATGCCTGCCCATTATTTGGTGAGCAAAATAACTCCCGCATCTAATTTGTCAGCTTGGCTAAATACGGGCTGCAGAAAGTACTGACTGCTGCAGTGCGCCTGACTGCCTGGGAACCATACGGAATGTGGGATACTTCATTACCCTTCAGTCTTTGCACTTATTCTGAACTAATTATTGTTGTTGCCTCCCACTGCTCAGGGTGAACCAGCTGACAACTTATTACGATTGCATCAGCCTCTTCTGTCACCTAAAGATGTGTGTCAGTAGTGGCTTCCTAGAGTTTAAGGGATTAGTAATGAGCAGGACATGAGTGAGGCTGAGCAGAGAGAGATGGGCTCTGATTATGAACTTTGATGTGTTAGAAATGTTGCTGTCCAAGTGGGAACTCTGATACCATTTCTGTTGGGGGCAGGGGACCAGGGAAGGATTACAGTTGATTCTGAGAAAAAGTTCCAAGCAAATGGAGCAAAGAGAACACTCTCATATGAATATGTACTCTGATATACATGACCTTATTGGACTCGCACCCCCTTATTGAAATGTTTATTACTTTATGGTGCCAGACCTATGTCTCTTTCAGAGGGAATAGAGCCTTTCTTTACAGAGCCACCTGCTATGCAAGTGGCTCTAAATAGATCACTCATATGGATTTTATACTCTTTATATCCCCAACAGAGACATTTTTCCTTTGAGAATGAAAGGGGACACCAAACTACGCAGTAGGCATTAATTGGTCTATAACAAGTATAAGTGAGGACTCTCCTGGGAAAACTAGGCCAATGGCATGACGGACATCGATATCTTCCCCCAGTAAGAATCAAGTAGAAAACTCCTGCTGGTAGCCCTCCATTTTTATGAGTAAAGGGAGGTTGTGTAGCATAAAATGTAGGACTTTAACTGCTTTTTGGCCACATAGATTGGCAGCCTTCAAAGTCCGTGCTGCTGGAGATGCCAAGATTTCCACAGCCATTAGATGAAAAGAAAAGATGGCAGGGGCAATAGAGCTGGGTAGGAATCTGGGCAGAGTTACAGCTTGTCTCTGACTAAAAGACCAGGCTGAAGAGAAAGCTGGTTGAAAATGTGGCCCCATCATAAATGATTCACTAGACAATAAAGAAGAAGTGGCTTAGAGTTTTCCCAACAGTGGCCAACCTAGGACTCCAGTTTCTTCTCATCCCTTCAGGTGCCTGGATCATTGAACTGATAATGCAATTGATTTCATCCAGGCCTCCAAGGGAAGATAGAGGTAGGGGATTCTAAAAACAAATAGTGGCCCAGTGAATAGACCAAACAGAAGGTACCTAACTTGTTTAAGGGCTAACATCAAGCTTGGAAAAACAATTCAAGATGGGAAAACAAAGTTACCGAGCTCACTAGAACCTATGACAAAAAGGAGAGTATTATCCTCAAGCAGCTTAAAAGGAGTGTACTCTTGAAACACACAGGAAATATATCAGTTTTACACAAGCAGGTCCTTGATAACTTTTAAAATATGTTCTCTATAAAATATGTTCTCAGCAAAGACAAACAAAAAAGATGTCAATAAAAATATTCTGTGCCAGGCACTCTTCAAAACATTTTACATGTATTTTCTCATTTAGACAAGATGTATGAAGAAATAAAAGGAAGCTGAATGAATTTAAATAAAAATAAAATTGTAATGGGAGAATTTGAATCCATGTTAGAAACACCAAAGGGCTAATTTTGCATCTGGGAAAAATCTAATCCTTGATCTAAAAGAGAATTTCTTTTAAAATGCATGGGCAAAAAGCAAAAGTATGACAACTGTTGAGCATTTTAACTTCATAATATATAAAGCAAAGACTAATAAAAATATAAGAAGAAAAATTACAGAATGACAAAAAAGGCAGAAGGTGGCTTGCATGCATTTCTTTGCATTTGACAGGCCAAGAAATAAAAGTAAATAGTTATGGTGATTAGAGATTCTTTACCAGGGTGATCACTTCGAAAGTTATATAGATGTCTAATCACTATGTTGTACACCTGAAACTAATATAATATTGTATGTTAACTGTAATTGAAAAATAGATTTGAAATAAGAAAAAAGTGAAAACTCACCCCCCTAAAAAAGATTTAATAAGCATATACTAAACTTTATATGCTACAAAGAATACGAGGTCAGACAATTCAGTTTGCAAATTCATCCTAGAAAAAGTGCTACATACCTCATTGCGGAATATCACAATATTCACCTTCCAAGTACTCCCCTTGAGAAGCTATGCACCGACACCAGTGCCTAGTCCACCCTTCAAAGCAGTTTTGGAACTCTTTCTCTGGAATGGCCATCAGAACTCTCGTCATATTATCCTTGATGTCCTGAATGTCATCAAAATGTCTTCCTTTCATTATTTCCTTTATCTTTGGGTAAAGAAAGAAGTCATTGGGGGCCAGATCACGTGAGTAGGGAGGGTGTTCCAATATAGTTATTTGTTTACTGGTTAAAAACTCCCTCACAGACAGTGCCGTGTGAGCTGGTGCATTGTCGTGATGCAAGAGCCATGAATTGTTGGTAAAAAGTTCAGGTCACCTAACTTTTTCATGCAGCCTTTTTAGCACTGCCAAATAATACACCTGGTTAACTGTTTGTGCAGTTGGTACAAATTCATAATGAATAATTCCTCTGATATCAAAAAAGATTAGCAACATTGTTGCAACAAGTTCGCAGACTTAATTGTCAGACCTTATATGTCTGTATATTGATAAACTCCATATTCATAACTAAAAAAGAAAATAGGGAAATAGTTGTAATATATATGGACAACAAAGAATTGATAAGTTTAACACATAATGTAGAAAGGCAAATCCTTTTAGAAAATAACATTACATTTTTTTAAAATCACAAAGAAATATAAAAAAATAAATATAGTACTAAAAGTTGCTGTGGGTGTATGAGGGAAATTGGTCTAATGTTTCTGCAGGGCAATTCATCAACATGAATTTTAAGGTCAAAAACCTTAAAAATAGCCTTTGACCAAGTAATTTCTTTCTAGGGACTTCTTGTAAAGACATTCTGATTTTTATCATAGTTAAATATAGGAACCTTCCTTGTGCCCAACAATATGGGATTTATTAAATAAATTTTGGTAATCCTTGTCATGGAATAGCTCCAGCTCCTGAAAATCAAAACCCAAAGATTATTTATGTTTGAGAACATATGCTCATGATGTACTGCTAGTAAAAATAAAACCAAATTGGAAATGTTACAAAAATATAGAAAGTAAAACTTCAGTTCTGTGAGGTAGGGTGGAGGGTAAGGTGTGTGCGTTGCACGTGTGTGTCTGTGTATTTAAATAGTCATTATTTTTGCGGAATGAAATAATGGGTGACTTGAATTTTTTTCTTTAAAGTTGTGTTTATCTTTCCCCAAATGTTCACATTTCATAATCAGAAAAGAAGCACAATAGATACCGTGGGTGCCAAAGAAATGTATACACGTGAATTGTATTCATCTTTTGTTATCAGTGTATATTATTACCTTTTTAATGCATTTTTTTCCTTTCTTAAAATGTGCATACATTTTTTTTTTTTGTCACCCTCTGTGTATAATACAAGTAAACTGAACAAATAAGCAAAGAGCTAGAGATCCCACATGCACAAGGGAAAAGAAGGAGCCATGACTCGGAACCCAGAGGTAGGCAAGTTCCAAAGGCAACACAGATGTCAAGTCAGGCTGGGAATGTGGCAGAATTCCTGAATTCTAGATCCCCCTCAGACTTAGCTGGTGGATAGTAGCAGAGAAATCTAGGTAGTTTGTGAAACAAAGTCGTGGTGAAACTGGTCCAGAAACAGATGCCCTGGTCCTGGCAAGTTAGAGGAAGCACATCTCGGTAACAGGGTCACAATAAAAGTTACCACAAATTTGGCACTTGCAACCTGAAGATAGCATTGAGCATTGTCTAAAATGCACATCTATTTTTTACTTGCATGTTAAGAATTTGAGTTCTGGGGCCACACTGCTTTTGTCTTCTTAAGATGGCTTGTAGAGAGTCAACTCTCAGCCAGACTTTGATTCTCCTCTTTCATTTCTTCTCCACCTTTTCCCAAACATATTTTCTCCCTACCTCCATATCCCTTTGTTCAACACGGCCTTCCTCTGCCTCTCTCAGAATACTAACACAGTGGAATGGTATGGACACACTTCACACGCAAGTGCACCCCCACACATACTGCTCATGCTCGCGTAAGTCTCGTTCTTAGTGTTGCTTCCAATAATGATGGTAATATCTGTTGGTCACTCACCCTTTTATTCATTTATTCACCCAACACTTCTTTAGTACCTACTATGTGCTGGTACTGAGAAGAAAATAAGGAGCACAGGCAAATCTACTCCTCTAGCTCCTGGAGTTTATTACAGCCCTGCATAGTAGGAGAGACAAACATTAATCAAACAATTGCACCAATGAATGAAAAGTCACCCTTCCTCAGGCATTCCTTCCAGAAACATCTAGCCTGTGGTCTTTTCATAAGAGCTGGTACACACAAAAGTGAAACACTCCTGGTCTCTGCCCTTGAGGAGCTCACGTGGAGCTGAAGAGCTCGGATGTGAATGTTTGCAGACGATGACGTCCTTCGGACCAGATGCTGTGCTAGGTGCTTCCCAGGTGTTAGGCCGTTGAATCTCCACTACAGCCCTGGAAGGTAGAAATTATTGGCTCCATTTTAAAGGTGAGGAAATCAAGACTTACATAGAAGGAAATGATCCAAATCAAGGTCACATGACCAAGATTTGAATTTAGTGCTGTCTAGCCCAAAAAGCACACGCACAGCCAAATGGCAGCCTGCTTATTTCCTCATGAAGGAGTTAAAATATAAGTAGCTAGAATATAGACCAGGACATAAGGATATTACTTAGCTATAATGAGTCACGTGGGCTGTCATCAGACTCCAAAACCGAGTAAGGAGAGAGCACGATGCCGCACCATTGCTCCCACCCATTCCTGACTGCAGAATTAGGGAGACCCACTGAGTGCAGTCACATCCTTTCTGTTTCTTCGCTGTCTACTCTCGCCTGCAACATCTCCGGCACCTAGAAACTGTTTGGACATAGGCACTTGCCACTGACTTTGCCCAAGCTTGAATGAGCTAAAATAAACCCAATTGTTAATGAGAAATGCAAAGCACAAATGGCACCTTCCTGAAGAATACCGATGAAGCACACTCGGCCATATGTCAGCTAGCGTAAAGGGGACAGGCTGACTGGGGTTATTATCACATTCATTCCCCTCAGAGCTCCATGAAACTCTTTTGGTTTGCAGAATTAAACTGTAGTTTGCATGTAAACAAGACCTTAATGTTTTCTGGAAGATCCCCACATTTTAAAATTACAATCTTGCAAACTGAAACCAAACAGCAGTGACTACAAATGCTGTGAATTGTAATCTGTGCATCTTAAGACATTAAAAAGCCACCTAGCTTTGCTAGAAGAAAATGCATCAATTAACATCTCTATTGAATATGCAAGCCTGTGTCAAATCACAGATACTGTGTAGGAGGTGGTGCCAACCTGCTGCTTTTAGAACTTGGGCCCTATTTATGGGCCAAAAATGAGTTACACGGAAATGTCTTGGTAGAAACCACAATGAAAATTGTTCCTGGGAAGATTTGTTAAGCTATTTGGAACTCAGAAAATTTTTGACTTAAAAATATATTTTTAGTGTTGTAATTTACATACAATAAAAAGCACAAAGTCAGGACTATTTAGTTTACCTGTAACCAGACCTGTCAAAACCTTAAGTGGAAGTGGCTTAAGTACCACAAGTGTGTTGCCTCCTGTAACTGAAAGTTCTAGGGCTTCAGATGCAGCTGGATGCAGGGGCTCAGGCAATGTCATCAGCACCGTCTCTTTCTGTTTCTCAGCTGTGCTTTCTTTCTCTGTTGGTCTCAGCCCTCCTTTTTCCTCGTGCCCCTGGCAATTCCACGTTTACATTTCCAAGTTTAAATCCAGACAAAATGCAAACTCCTTTTTCTAACAGTTCCAGTTGAAGACAGAGGATTGTAGCTCTTTGGCTTGGATTGGATCATGTGGCTTTCCAAAGTCCAATGACTGTGCCCAGGGGTTTGTAGGATCCATTCCATCCTTACCCCAGGAATTGGGGAAGATGATGACTGGAGGGCTCGTCTCAGAAAGACAGGAATGGGTGCTGGACAAGAAAATCAACAAGTGTCCACAAAAACTCGGAAGGGGGGTTTGATTTCTTCTTACGTGAAATGATGATGTGATGATTGATAGTAATGAACATAATCACTATTGCTTATTGAAACACCTACTGTATTCCAAGTCTCCATTAACAATTCTTATCACAGCACCATAAGACAGGTGTTATTTTAATCATTTTACTAGTGATAAAACTGAAACTAAAAAGGTTCAATGAGTTGCCAGGACTGCATAGGTTGCAGGGGGGGAAGCCAGGAGTTTAACTCAGGTCTGTCTATCTTAGGATCCTAGCTTTGTCCATTGTTCTTATCCATAACTAAACATTTCCTATTTCTGATTTGATAGAGAAAAAATGGTGCATGCTTGTGTGCATGTGTGTGTATTTATTTATATTGAGAATTGGGACAGGAATGGATAAAGAGGCAAATTACAAATGGACAAAAGATGCTTTCAGAGCGGGTACCCCTGACTGGGTGGGTGAGCCCCACCAGCAGCACATTTTATATCTCTGGAAAAGTCCAGGGCCATATGTGGCTGGGAGCCCCAATTTGGGGGGCTCTGTGAGGTGGGCAGGATGTGTTCCGACATCATGTACTGGCTTCATTTTCCTTGTCAAGTTCCCAACAGCTGCAGGACTTATTAAGACAGAAGCATGTTGCATATTCATCAGATGACTTGTTGATCACTTGCCAAGCCCCCCTGGGGAGCAGGAGTCCTGGAGCTCAAAGGAAGAAAAGCAGACAGCAGGTCCTCACCGGCTCGTGAGCAATGCATTATTGGGAGTTATATAACAGTTTTCAGGAAAGTGGGTTTAAAGCAGAGGGAGGGTTTGTTGTTTGTGGGTACAGCATGCTTTCTTTGTGATCACCTGTTTATCTTCTATCCCTACCACATATAGGTAAAGTAGGGATACTCTCCAATTTATAGAAGGGAAAGCTGAGGCCCAGGGAGTGGATGGAAGGCTCAGGGCAGAGCACTTTAGAAGCCAGGTTCCTTAACCCTTCATTCAGCATCCCGAGTGGCAGGGACCTTGCACCTGTACTTTGCCACCAAGAAGCTGCTCATTAAAATGTGATTCTTTAGGATGCATGCCCTTTGTTTCTTTAAAAAACAAACAAGCACTAGTTCCTAGAACCTGGGCCATAAAGAAAGTTTAAAATATTTGCTGAAGGAAGGAAGGAAAGAATCCAAGTTCTCCAGATCTGCAGTGGGCAACTTATTCAGAATACCCAATGAACATAGCCCAGTCTCAATCCCCTATGACTTCTGGGAGTGGTGCCCTCTGTAAATCCTCCCACAGGGCCCCAGTGACTGTGGCTGATTCCCACAAAACCAGTCTCATTGCACCCCTTCTCACGCAAGACGCTGCTTCAGGCTTCTTGACGGGTCTCAAAATTGCTTCTCTTGTCCATGGTGGTATCTCTTCATCACTTATCCTGAAGGATTGGCCCAGCCCCTGGCCTAATTCTTCCAAAGCACAGGTAATGTCAGGCTGAAGCATTTAATATGTTTTCTCTTCTATAGAATGAACGTGATTACAATAGAGCCTATTTTATAGTAATTATCAGGAGTCCGTGAGATAATGCGTGTGAAATATCAGGCCACCACAGAGTAAATACATAGTAAGAGTCAGCTGTTGTCGTTGTCGCCAGGAGGTGCTGCTAAAAACATAGACTGAAACCAGATTGCTGGGCTCAAGTCCCAGCTCTGTTGTTTAATGATGGTGATCTTGGGCAAGTTACTTCACCTCCCTCTGCCTCAGTCCCTCACCTATAAAATGGGGATAATAATGCAATTTGCCTCATAGGGCTGCATGAGGCTTAAATGAATAAATATCTGTAAAGAAGATAGAACATTTCCTGGCACATAGTAAGTGCCATAAGAGTGGTAGCAGCAGTGATACCTAGAAAAACCCAGTGTCAGATGTCAGATACTGCTGCTCCTGGAGCCCAGCGCTCGCAGGGCCCTCATATCTCTGCTTTCCATTCACTCCTCTCTCTCTACTTCCATCTGGGAATTCCTCACCACCACCCTACCCAACCTTTCTCAATTCCTGGGTCCCCAACATGTCTTTGAACCCTTGCTCGAGGAAGAACAGAAACTGTTAGATCCAATATGCACTTAGCCCACAGTGAAGACGGCCTGTTACACTATTGACTGAAATTCTTAACATCTCAGAAACATCCATATTTGGATGCCTACTTGGGTTCTGCTCTTCAGGGGGGAAAAAATGGATGGACACATGAGTAAAGGGACCCACTAAACGTGTTCCTCCACGAAGGAAGGAGGGGAGGCTCTGCCCCCAAATGGAACAAATTTCATCTTCCACCCTAAAGTGCTGGGGATACCCAGAATGTTTTCTCTCAGGTTCCATGATCTTAAGCTCTAGACTCTATTTCCAGTTACAGGAAGGTAATTGCTGGTCATCTTCAAATGGAAGTTTGTCCCATTCTGCAGAAGGGCATATTCTATGGCAGTGGATGTCAACGTGTGGACCCTGGACCAGCGTTAGCAGCACCTGGGTGGTGACTAGAAATGAAAATTGTCAGAACCCTCTCAGGCCTCCTGAAGCAGGAGCACTGAGGGTGGGGGCCAGCAGTCTGGGTTTCAGCAACCTCTCCAGAGGACCTGAAATGCTTGCTCAGGTTTGAGAACGATGGCTTTGCAATTGATCTTGATACAGAAATCAGGGAACTCTTCCGGTCTATGGTCCTGAATGCCCAGAGGCCTCCAGGCTTTGCTGGCTGCCTATCCACCCCCATATGTCCACCTCCCTTTCTGTTTTGCTTGCATCTGTCCTAGGGGTACAGCTCTGATCCACCTCTTTCAAGAATTTTTCTCTTTACCTGTGGGGAAGCAGAATAGGCTAATGCTTAAGAGAATAGTCTTCAGGGGTAGACACCCCCTGGTGTGACGTTGGCTTTGTGACTTATGCTCCAGGCAAGATGTTTTCATTCCTACTCTTCAATTCCCTCGTCTGTAAAATGGGCATAATTATAGCTACCTTATTGATTTGTGAGGTTTAAATGAGTTATGGGAAAGCAAATTAATATGAAAGTAGGTCGTAACATGGAAGCTGTGTATAAAATGAGTAACCTACAGCATCCCTCTAGTTTTTACTCTAAATCACCAAACAATAGATAATAGATCAGTCCTTCTTATACTTGGCTGTTCATTAAAATGACCGATGTAGCTTTTGAAGACTCTGATGCCCATGCAGTTCCCTAGGCCAATTAAATCAGAACCTCTAGGGGTGGATGTCACTATTCACCAGGTGCTGCAAAGTTGGGGAACCAGTGCTCTTTGCGAATGGAGTTTGGCCTAGCAGTATAATGAAGTGCTCTTGTATCAGAGTCCATCTTATCTGTAAATGACATTTTGCACATGTGTCCTATCAGCCCAGCTAGAATGTAAGTGACAAGAGAGCTGACCAGGGCTCAGGCCTCCCTGTTTCCCCCCATCCCCAAGCCGAGAAAATATGTGGCATGAATTCAGCAGTTACTTGCTCCTGGTGAATTAACTGAAATAGAAAATAGGTTTTGACTGGGAGGAAGGAGACAGACACCACTTCAAAGAGATTCAAAGCTAAGAACAAGGGCTGTGAAGCCAGACTGCATTGGTTTGGACCAAGATATAATATTCACTAACTGTGTGACCTTAATTAACCTCTCTGTGCCTCAGTTTTTTTTTTAATCCTTAAAAGGGAGCTCTTAGAGTTGTCATGAGGATTAAATATAATAACCTGTGTGAAGCATTTAACATAGTACAGGACACATCAATAAATGTTACCTGTTACTATTATTATTATCATGGAAGCTTGTTCTAACTTGGCTCAAAGGTCAGCTATAGGCCTATGTAAAAAGAGGGTGTGATCATAAAATTTTTCTTTACTTCTCAGTTTCATTGGATGGGGTCCAACACAGCAGAGTTGCTTTATTTGAAATTCTGTGATGCTTCAAGGTATTTTTTTTTCCTTTTAGTACTTGATACAGTGCCTGACACACACAAGGATTCAATAAATGTTTAAATGAAAGAATAAATGATGAGCTGGGTTAAAATGAACTGCTTCTCTCTTAGACAGCACTGGTTGTCCCTGTAAGATTCAGAGAAGAGAAAGTATCTATTTCAAAGGGAAGTACAAATACAGATAGGACTCAAGGATGGAGAGAAAAACAGCCACCGTGGTCCTTTGTTGTTTAAATCATCAGAGCATGCCGTAGGGAATTCCTGATACTAACTTCACAGAAGTCTGACTTACTGTTTCAGAACAATTTGTTTCTGGCTGTTTATTTTTGTAAAGTCTCCCCGTTTCAGCCTTTGCTGGGACCCCCATGTCATTCTCATTAATTCATTCAATCATCAAAGTGACAATGCCTAATTAATGAGCTACAAAGAATCAAATGTAGAAAGGGACTCTGTCGCAAGCTCTCCCATCACCTGAGCAGAGGGTCATAAATCAGTGTGTGGCTCAGATGCTCCCTGCTTTTCAGGTGTGTCAGCTCAGCTACCAAGTTCATGGCCATGTCATACTGTACTTGTCTTAAAGAGTCTACAGGTTTTGACTGGACGAAAGGGTTTGTTCACCTCTGAAAGGGCATATAAACCTTTTGGCTACATGTATGTCATAGTTCGGTAAATCCAACTGTTATGGCCTGGACACTGGATAAATGGTTGGTAGCAGCAGAACTGCATTACAGAAGACACCCGATCATAGGGGTTTTAAGAGAAGAGGATTTGAAGCAAGATGTGCTTGGGTTTGAATCCTTGCTGCTCTGCTCCCATAGGTCTGTGGCCTGGGGCAGTGTTACACCAGGTATAGTTCACAGACCACCATCAGTCTACAAATAGCTTGTTACCAGTCGTGAGGGTATCAGGAGCTTGTGCCAGAATGTAAATCAGTTATACCACTAAGTACATTATTAGTTCTGTGGACATTTTTCTTTTTGCAAGCCAAGACTTCCTCAATGCTGGAAGCAGTGTGTCGATTTACATCTAGTGTGCATTTCTTATTCCCTTACTGACTGATAGCAAAGAGCTCACAGAGCAGCATTTGAGAAGCAGCAACCTAGGGCAAGTTAACCATTCTGAGACTCAGTTACCTCATCTGTAAAATGGGGATATTGATTCCTACTAAGTTCTAGGGTGCCTCGAGAATGGAGTGAGACAAGCCATACAATGGCTTAGTATGATGCTTGGTGCGTAGCAGATACTCAATAAATTATAGCTATTATTAGACATAGATATTAGGTTGGTGCAAAAGTAATTGCAGTTTTTGCAATTTTGAACCTTTTAAACCACAATTACTTTTGCACCACCCTAATAATGCAGTCCTAACACTACCATAGGATATTGATATTGTTATCAGAAACAACAACAAAACAAATTAAGAAAACAAAGCATTCCATGGACTAATATGTT
This sequence comes from Rhinolophus sinicus, assembly GCF_057876585.1. Classification (NCBI taxonomy): domain Eukaryota; kingdom Metazoa; phylum Chordata; class Mammalia; order Chiroptera; family Rhinolophidae; genus Rhinolophus; species Rhinolophus sinicus. The sequence goes on from NC_142515.1 coordinate 15,602,762, forward strand.
CAGAAAGCTGATTGAGCCTTGGGGGACTGAAGGGATTCATCCTACATGTATGCCATGTTCCTGACCCTTTGGGACCAGAGCTAATTTATTTGTGGTTCTCCAAAACTATCACACACTGTGCTCAATAAATGTATTCAAAGCCTGAAGGCAGATTTCACTTTGGAAGCAGCTGTCTTGGCATCAGTAGACTCAAGGCTGTCCCTGGTGTCTTATTTCTCCTATTTCCATCCCCGGGCCCATCCTGAGCATGAGTCCACTCCTGCCACCCTGGGCCCTGCTTTCAACACCTTTCTTCTTGAATCACTTTTGGCAGCAAGAGACCTTTACATTAGCTGCAGGTACACTGAACATCCAACAGGGTTTTTGGCACAGTGACCCCAGCAAATGATTCGTTGAGGACCAACTGACCTGGAGTAGAAGAAAGTTCTTTCCAGTAAGTCACAAGTTTCTGGAGGTAGAGTGAGGTACAAACACACAGGGTAAAGTTTCCCTGTGAAATCTCAAAACTATTCTTGGAAGATATACGAAAGCAAAATTGTTTCGAACCAGCAACATTGAAACATTTCACCCTACTGTCTATCATGTTTTTCCACTACAAACTGTTAGCTTTTATTTTTTTAGTTAAATGATCTTGCACTTGCTTCAGATTAGCTCTATATTAATCAGGATTCTTTTAATTAAAGGTGACAGCATTCCAATCAAAGTTGCTTAAGGAAAAAAGAGAGTTTGTTGAGGACGGAGGAGATGCTAACTTGAGTGTGACTGTATCCGGGGACCCAAACAACGTCCTCGGGGCTTCCTGTTTCCCAGCTCTACTTTTCCTTCTGCTTCTCTTTATTGATTTCATTTTCTCCTCCTGCAGATTTATTTCCTGCCAGTAGATGTAACTTAGGTGGCAGCAGTTCTGGGTATCACATCCTCACAGCCCATGGTCCAGGGGACAGAGAGCTTGTATCTGTGAGCATCCAATCATAAAATCCCAGAGTCACCCACCCGTCCTGCATGAGGGTGATGAGTTATAATAACCAACCAAGGCTGGTCATGTGACACCCCATCTCCATCTTCCCCCTCTTCCTTATAGCCAGGATACTGGGACTTGTGAACTGAACCCCCAGCAGAATTACTTGGTGTTGGGGAATGTGCAGCTCCTCAAAGGAGGCAAGAGGTTGTGAGAAACGAGGGAGGGAAGGAATGTTGGGTTGATTTACAGAGCACATGTGCATAACAGAATAGGGGGAGAGGACAGAGAGGACAAAGCCGAACAGAAGAGCTATAACGGAGCTTCAAAGGAGAAATGAGAGCACAAGGTCAGGGGGACAGCACTTATTCAGGTCACTCAAATTACTCAGTACGGTACCACTTTGTCTAAGGAACTGACTAGTCTTCCTTATTGAAACTACTGTTTAACTCACCCCCGTCTAAGACAGAAGCCGTAGACCCACATTTTCAACACAAGCCTGCATTTTCTCACCAATAACTTGGCATTGCTGATGAACCCAACTCCCATCTCTCTGTCATTTCTTTTAATAAAATGTCTGCCACTGAGTAAATGTTTAATGCCTATTCGTTAGTTCTGTCATTTTGACTTAGGTTATTACAAGAACACTCTTATTAAATATAATCTTATAATTGCTCCTATTTTCACATGAGGAGACTGAAGCCCAGAGACTGTGTGACTGGCTTAAGAACATGCCACTCACAATGGGTGGGACGGACAGGAGCCAGGTCTGTCTAAAGCTGAAGCTCTTGTTCTCTATGTAATGAATTCAATCTCTGGTTGTTGGGAGATGAGAAGGGAAAATTCTTTCTTAATTCTAGTTCCAGCTCCATAGCAGTAATTCATACCACTATGGCCTTAGGCAGTGTGTCTCATCATACTTACAAAGCATTTACTGTACAAGGACCCCTTATTTAATTTTTAAGACTATTGAATGGAGGCTGCTGTTGACATTCCAATCCAATAGCACACAACAAAATTCCCCCACAGACATGTCTTGCTTAAATACAGATGCCACATCCTATTTAATTCGAAAGGCAGAAACAAGACCAGGCTAGTTTTCAGTAGTTCCATTTGTCCCTTTATCAGTACCTTTTTGTGACTAATAATCTCCTCCCGGGTTGTGGATAGTTTTCAGCGTTACTGAAGCTCCAGGTCGTCTCATTTCTGTTGTTGCCAGTTGCCCATGCTTGTTCATTTTCGACCACCTGCTAAGATGTTCATCATCATTTTGTATGTGTCACCAGCTTGAGAGCCTTGAAAGATGTCACCAAGAGTTTTAAAGAAAAAATAAAAATGAAATTCCCTCTGGTTAAGGTAGTGGAAGTAATTTTTCTTCCTCTATTTATTTGTGTCAAGCCCTCGCTGATTTGCATCTATATCTGGAAATAGAATTAACACTTACAAGAGAAGGTGGTTGTCTGCTTTGAAATCTTTGGATCAGATGTACACTTTAAATATGTTACAATTTTATTTGTCAATTATGCTTCAATAATTGGATCAGAGGAAATCTGTGGATCGGAGAGTCCAGGGAAGCCAGGAGTTCCTGTTCCAGATCTCTTCTTCGGGCCCTCGTAGTGTCTCTCCTCCTTCCCTGGCTCCCCTTGTCTGTCATTTCTCAGGTTCCTGTCTGATGTATTAGGGTGTTTCAGCTGCAAGTGACAGTTTACCTTGTAAGGACATTTGTCTCACGTGTCACGAAACCCCACATTGATCATTTCCAGGTTGGTTAATGTAGCCGCTCAAGTTATTTCCTTCGGTTCTGATCTCCTCAGCAGGTCAGCTTGGTCCGAAGGCTTATCCTTTTGTTGTTGCAATTGGCTTCGAGCCCCACGTGTCACATTATACAAGCTGGCTGACAAAGATGGACATTTCTGTGGCTCACCCTCTTTTCATCAGTGAGGGCCACTCTCCCAGAAGCCCCCAGCACTCACTTCTCAGTGGCCAGAGCTGCATCCCAGGCCCATGTCTAAATCTTGCAGAAGGCATGGAATAACCTTCACAGACTTAGACTAATCAGGATATTTGCTCTGTGGTGGGGAAGAGACCTACCACACCTAACCACGTGAAGTGAGAAGACAAATAAAATCTGGTTCTTTCACTAAAAAAATGAGGATGCACTGGGTAATGCCTCTTATTGTCTCTTAGGCAGATGCCTAGGCATGACTTACTCATATGGCCTTCACTGTAACCAGCAGGGCAGTGATTTCTAGTTATTTATCTTCAGCCTAGATTTCTCCTGAAATCAGAAGGGAAACTGAATATCTGCTTAGCTATTCCCTTTAGATATGCAAACCTTTCTTTTGCATAACCTACATCCCTCCATTACAAATCACTAAGACATCCCAGAAGCTCTTTCCTGGAATATATCACATGTATTTTAAATCAGCCTCTTTCAATTCTAGGCCTGTGTTCAGGCCACCGAAACCTGTTCCAGAGGTTAGTTGAATAAACCAGAGTCATGCCAGTGGATCTCATTCTATGGTGCATGCTATGGGCATCTTTTAGGGGCCATTATTTTTGTTTTATGTGAGCAGTGAAAGATCAGGGAAATACAGGATATCCTGACTTTGCATGGTAGTATGTGACTGCAAAGATAACCATGCAAACTGAAACCACACAAAATGGTCTTCATAATCAATGGGGAAATTTACTATTATTCTGTGACCTTTAAAAATTTCTGTCAGAATATTGAAGCTCTTTGGCTGTCACCTATAACTGTATAGGTACATGGAAAAAAAATAGTAAAACTAATATTTACTTAATACAGTATTGTTTAAAACCTTAGAAACATTGAGAATCAAAATGTTTTATTTCTTATACAAAAGTTATAAAGAGTTCTTTGAATAGTGCCTGCCGTCTTTTCACCATAGAACTTATAATACTGAGTAAACATCTTTCCTGTGCCTTGGGGAATTGTCATGCTTCTAAGTTTGGATTAGCTTCCAACATTTTATCCTTTGCACTTCCAATGTTGTGAAATACCTCCGAGTTCCTTTCTTGCGGAGTTTTTTGATGGTACCAATTTCTCTGGGACATTTTCCTCTGTTTCTTCATTTATGTGGATAAGTCACCTTCACTAAATTCCTCTGACTGCCAGTCTAGAGTCTCTATGTTTGTGGCAGTCAGCATTGCACGGTCAACTATTACTGCTCCATTCAAATCTTACTTCCAGTGTTTTCACTTTTTGTGTCATTGCTGTGTTTTCCTCTTTGTTAGCCAAACCCCTCTTTTGATTATCCATTTTTGTAAAATATCCCATGGGTTTATCACCGAGAGACAAGGAAGCAACACCACTCCAAGGTTTGCTGGCTGTGTAGGAACTGAATAACCTGAGAGTGACCAATCACTTCCAGACTTTGAAAGACGTGATTTGATTGGTCACCGACTATGGGCATATCTGTTAATTTCATAGTGATTTATGGACTGAAGAGCTGGAGGCAAAGTTTTCATTTTATTCAGTTACAGTTAATATACCATGGTAAGTGAGAATTGAACTGTGTGGTTAGAGCACTGATGTTATTGAATTAAACCATGGTAACTGAAATGTGCATACCACATTTCAGAACCATGTAGAGTGAGGGCTGCCAGCATTGCAATTGAGGACATATCCACCCACTGGCAGTGTCCTTTCAGCTCTATACTTCTGAGACACCGCAGGCCAGCCCCTTCCTTCCAGGTGGCTGTAAAGTAGGCAAAACCCGGCGTTTCATCACATGCCCATCCCTGGATGATATGCCTGGTCTCTAACATTAGGAAAGGATGACTTTAGCCTTGAGTCTGTACAGCTGGCACAGACTGGAAACAGCCGCAATATAGCACTGCTGAAAAGCAAGAATGCCATTAGCAAGTTCAATAAGCCAAGTGACTGCCCGTGGGTCAATGAAAGATGGTAAATGGAATGCATATGTCATCTACAGGTGGAAAATTTCCACTCTCTTTTTGTTTCTGATCTTTTGGTAAAAATGAAAATTCACTCTCTTTTAGTGCTTTAGCCTTCAGAACCTAATCTAATCCAACCCAATAAATGGAATGCGAGGAGAAGCCCTGGAAGATTCTAGCATTGCCTTGCTATGTGACCTTACAGGGAAATTTTAACCTTTGCCTACCTGTACTGTTTTCCTCCGTCGGCTTTCAATTCCCCTCTTTGCCACGGGTATGTTGCAAGCCCTTTTGACACCCTCAGAGGTGAACTCTACCTTAACCTCCAAGTGGTTTGAAATAATGAGGAAAATTTTGGACTTGACTTGGAATCTATTGAGATACTCCTAGTAATAGCAGAGAATAATATGCATGTTCTATTTTTTCTTGTGTCTACTTAATTATATGCTTCCTTTTATGTGACAAAGAGAATTATGAGGTTCTGGAAAGAGCACAGATTTTGGAATCAGGCAAGACAGACTTTGGAACCTAGCTTTCATCACTGACTGTACTTGAGACATTTTATGTCATTTGACTGAAAATGAATTCAATATGTGGTAGCTACTACCATTAACTGTTGATCATAAGCTGATGTGTGGGTCAGATGTGCTGACGTATGTAAAACATTTCACATAGTAACTGGGATGCTGAATGTGCTCCAAATGCTATTTTCATAACCTGTCTATTCTCCTTTCTACTTTAGCTTCTAGTAAACTCAGAGACAAGTCAATTGTTCAGTTGGAAGGATTAATCAATCTTAAATGTTTGGTACGGCAAGATTTCTGCTCTTTTTAACTATGTTTCATTTTGTGTGTGTGGTTTTTTTTTAAATTTATTTTCTTTTTGATGTGCTGTAATATTAACAACCTGCTCAAATCATTGGTAGTCGTAGATGAGAATATAAAAAAAAAATGACTGAATTAATATTCATATTTCCACTTCAGTCCCAGTGATATACAGATCAATCTGCCCTTCTTTCCTCTGCTCTGGTAACCTAGACATTCTTCAGCTTGAGGAGAGCTTTAACTCTGAAATAATTCAATTTGCCCTGAAGATATTTTGTTGCTGCCACATACTTAGCACAGTATGAAAGTTTTTGACCATGATGTTTTGTTTGTCAACTCTTCATAGTCAGCCTAGAACAAGTGCTGATATAATTCAGAATGGCAGAAAGAGTGCTGTGTATTCACCAAAACCCACCTCATTTGTTCTTCCTGGGACACAAGCTACCACCTTTCCTTTGCAGTTTGGAGGAGGTTATGACTGGGTTCAGGCAAATAGGATATGGGTGGAAGTGATGGCCTGGTTATAAAACCTTCTAGGAAATTGTTGACTTTATGCTCCCATTTACAGTAACTTCTAAGACCATATTTTAAAAATAGATAATGATATGGTGTACCACTTAGAGAAAAACAACCTCAGAGAATTGCCTGGACCTGCATCAGATTATAACATGAACAAGAAATCAATTTTTGTTGTGCTAAGCTTCTGAGATATCATGGCTTATTTGTTACCTTAGCATAGCCTATACTATACTGACTAAAATACTTTCCTAACTAACTCATGGAACTTTCCTGGGGATAAAATGACACTGTGCTCATGTTAGTACTTTATAAAGTGTATATGAAAGCAATGAGTAAATGTAGCATGTTGTTACAGACATACCTTGCTTTATTGTGCTTTGCTTTTGGGCACTGTGGAGATGCTGCATTTTTTACAAATTGAAGGTTTGTGGTCACCCTGTGGTGAGCCAGTCCATCAGTATCATTTTTCCAACAGGGACAGATGATAGTCAGCATTTTTTAGCAATAGAGTAATTTTTAATTGAGGTATGTACATTTTTAGACATAATACTATTACACATTTAACAGACTACAGTATAGTGTAAACATACCTTTTATATGCGCTGGGAAACCAAAAATAAAAATTCATATGACTTGCTTTGTTACGGTGAACCAGAAGCAAACCCACAATATCTCCAAGGTCTGACTGTATTTGTGGAAAGTGCACAGGTTTGGAAGGTAAGAGCCTAAATTCTCGCAAGCGTATCACGTCCTTGCATCTCTCTTATCGGTAGTCCTGTCCTCTGTAAAGTAATAGCCCTAATCTTTGCCTTGACTACTTTTCAGGGTTGTGACAAGATGCAAATTAAATCACAGATGTGTAAGAACTTGGTAAACTAAAGTCCTGTCAAGTAAAAGCCACCGTAATTATTTCTCTGGAACTAAAATTCTCTCTCAGGAATACCCTTTTCATGGACAAAAGGGATGCCTCGCTACCACAAAGTGTTACTGTTTTCTAGAGTGTCAGCACAGATTTTTGTTCAGCAAAGCGTGAGACCAAACCTCCTGAATGTAATCTGAAACACTTGGCAGGCATTTTCTGCCTGGAACATCTGCTTAAAGCTGAAAATAAAGGTGGCTATGATTCTAAACACAGAATGTCTGGAGGGAAGAAAAAAGAACCTTGCATAGAGTTTTTATCTCCCCTGAAGATGAGGGTAGAGAGTTGGGAGGAGGGTGTGTGGTCGGAGTCTTGTGTAGGAGAGGGGGAGAGGTCAAACTTCATTCTGGGGAGGACAGCTCACAGACCCCAAGAAGGTCAGGGCACAGTCAGGGCTTCATACTCAGTTGCCCACAGCATGTATTTGCAGAAACAGGAAGGTCCCAAGTTTCCATTCTACTCTACAGTTGGGCTCTGAAACTCCCTGGGTAAAGCTTCTTTCTTTTTAGCTGGCAGCATTGTTTCCTGTCTAGCTCCAACCAACAAAATAGTTTCATAAGAGGAACTGTGCCAAAAGTTAATATTGTCCTCAGGAGATTTCGGGGAATGAAGGAATTGAGATAAACTTTTGATGGCATGTGGAGACACAGCGAGTGATTCACAGATGAAAATTTTGCGGCTAAGGTCAAACAATAGACCCCTTAGCCCACCTTTCCCATATGGGGACTGTACTCTGAGGACGTCTGGGTCCTCTGAACCTCAGTGCTCACCTTTGTAGCTAGCTCTTCTACCTGCCAGGTACCCTGCTAAGTGATTCACAAATTTCAGTGCATGTATCAGTCATTAAAAACTCAAGGAGATAGATACTATTATCAGCCTCATTTTAGGAATGGGGAAACTGAGGCCCAGAACATTTAAGCCATAGGACACAGAAACAATAAGTGGCAGAACCAGAATTCAGACCCGGGCAGCAGGATCTACAGTCCATGCTCCTAACACAAAACAGACTCTGCTGCCTCACCCAGAGAAGCAGTAGAATCTGCTTGTGAACCTCAGAGACCCAACAGCCGTCATGACCCTGAATTCTCTGATTTCAATGCATCAGATGAGAGGCAATTAAAAACAAAGTCCAACAAGGAAGCCACGTCTTGACCAGTTCTTGTTGTACAAATAGGTGGTTGTGGCTAATAGAAATCAAATGCAAATTCTCTTTGCCAATTCCTTGCTACTGGAAACAAAGCTTCCCTGATTGAGATCCCGAAGTGATTTAGGTGGATCCATTGAAGAGTCCCAGTGCCCAGAGCTGGAAAAGCCAGGCCCAAGTGAGCTCATTACCTATCACTTGGTTGTTGGTTAAATTAAATAAATAAAAACAATCCTCCTGGAGTTATGCTTTCAGTTTGAGGTGCTAAGATTCATTAGCATATCTTTATAAAAATGCATGTCTGTGGCATATGTTTATTGCTCATCATAATGTTCGTAAGCACCTCATTAATTACCAGGTGCCTTCAGGCATTTACTTGGAGCCAGTCAAGTACTATGTAATCAAGTCAAGTTAACAAACTACTTTTGTGAGGACTCAGGAAGAAGGAAAATGCGAGATAAGCAATTAGTATTTGTTTCTGATTTTCCTTACTGGCTGGTTGCATCCCACAGCTGGGTCTCGGGGAGTCTTCTCTCTAGACTTAGTATTTCCATCTCCAACCAGTATTTTTCTACTGTCTTCGCTTCCTACTACTAAGTCAGTTTTGTTGAAAGTGTGGCCCAGACGACCTGCTTCTGGTTTACCTGGATTGGTTTATTCAAAGTGCAGGCTCCCTGGCTCCAGGACAGGCCCCTGATTCAGAATTTGTACAAGTGAGGTCTGGGTGAGCTGACCGCATGAACTGGTTTACACCCATTGACTCGGAGTTCCTTTCCTTCTCAGAAGTTTTCCTGCTTTGATGATAAATTCAATGGGCGCTCTAGACCTGAAGCTCTACATCTAACATGGGTCCCCGTGGTTCTTATGCATGCTCAAGTTTGAGAACCACCGTTGTTAGTGTGATAGCATACGACTGTTAGTAACAGTGAGTTTGGTGGGGGGAAAAACCTCTGAGATGTCATTTATAAAAATCATGTTCTTGCAAATAATCATTTGTCTAGGGTAGAAGCAGGAGCCCACAGAAAGAAAAACATGCAAAATACACTGTCCTTTATATTAATTATGAGACTTCTCTAATTTACCTCAAACAAGTCAGGAAGTCTAGCAAACCCACATCAAGGAACACAGTCGAGTTTCTCCCCGCATAGAAATTCTATGAAAGCAGGTGTGGCCCACACACAAACCCATGAGCTCCTTCAGAGTCCCCAAGGAGCGGTCACCATGAGAGGGCATCCTAGCATTTACCCCAGGGCTGAGAAACTCTCTGGGCAAAAGTCACAAACTGGCAATCCCTGGGCCATAGCCACCCACAGATGTGTTCTGTTCTGTGCACTGTGATTTACATATTTTGTGCCATTTTCATACGTTTAAAAATCAGAAGATTTCACATTTAAATAATTATTTCTGACTCCTCTCAAAATAGCAAAGGGATTGACAAAAAGGAATTTTGTGCCCACATGACCGACTTGACTAGCTAAGTGGTAGCCACCCTCTTTGAATGGAGCTGAGGTTTCTATTTCATTATGGCCCCCAGTCAGCCTGTGTCATTCATGTCCGTCATCTGCCCATATCCATCTAGGCCCACAGCTGGGATGCCGCTGCCCCTCCCTGCTCTGGGACCAGGTGGTCATCAGTATCTTCAAAGAGCAGAGGTTCCTAATTGTGACAAAGCCCAAATATGACCTTTTTCAAGTAAAATGTAAACTTCTAGGTATTTGTACTCTTCCTGTTGCCAGGAATAGTTAGCATTATTATTTTTTCCATTATCTCCGTTATGTACCAGAAGAGATACTCACTGCTCCGCCCTTTATCCCTCTGGAGACATAATCCATCATCGCTCCTGGAAAGGTTAGCCCTACGTGCCACGTGACCTTGCACCCTTGGCCACTGCTGCCTGGATCCAAGCGCATACCTGACCTAAAGCCAGTCAGTGAGATCAACTGGCTGTGGGGAATCTGAATTAAGACTCAAAGACTATAGTAGATGATGGTGGGTACTGAAGCTGAAGGGTCCCAGTATGTTGAGGTGTTGAGAAAGCTATATGCAGGAGGTCACATGGTCCCAGAGGACATTGAGTATGGCATCTATTTCTGACTTTTCAGTTTCAATTCTCCTGAATGTTCAGCCCCCCTTTATTGTCCTTTCTTGGATGTCTATGTTCTCATCTATTGTGTCCTTAAAGTAAACCCCTCATTAAATTAGTGTGAGTGAGGCCCTCCCTGTGCCTTATAATCCAAAGAGCCTCGACTACCAGTGGCCACCATTATAGGGCTACAAGGGCCTCAGAGTATACAGAAGCACTTTCACAAGCATTGATTTCTCACAACATGTCTGTAAGATAGGAATTCTTATTTTTATTTTGCAGAGAGGGTGTGGGATCAGAGCCCCAGAAAGCAGTTTCCAGGCTCTCGGCCTCATGTGGAAAGGTGCTGGCTCAGGTAGTAAATGGCCATCAACTGTGATTGGATGGCCATCGGCTGTGGCTAGTTGGCCATCAGCTGTAACCAGTGAGCCATTGGCCACTAATATAACTGCTGTGGCTACGCTAGCAGAAAATGGGGGGCTAGCAAGAAGATGGTGGCTGAGCCTGCAAGTGGTGCAGTGAGGGTTGCGAACGGTGTGGCTCCTGCTTCCTGTTTCTCCAACCCAGCTGCCAGCGAGAATACAGTAGTGAGATGACTCCCCTACCTATGGCTCCGTGGGTGTTCCTTTTTGGCCTCACCATATCCTGCGTTCTTATGTGGGGAGCGGGAGCAGAGACCCCGCAGGCCGCCCCGCGTGACTCCCTGCACAACAGAGGGACTTGGGGAAGAATATGTTTCAAGGAGGAGAAATGAATTGTCTGAGGTCACACCGGTGGTAAATGGTGGATTGATTTGGAATTCAAAACTAGGTTTTCTAACTAAGAGGATATTGTGATTTCTATTATAGCAAATCCTTTGCCCTCAGTTTTAGTTATAATAGAGGTTTGGCTACGTTTAATGAAGATTTAAGAAAAAAGTGGCTTAAGCAATCTTTATTCATGATGTAACAGTTCCTGAGAAGATAGTCCAGTGGCAGATTGATGGTTTTGTTCCCTGGCTGGGTTCAGAGACCCAGACTTCTCTGTTCTGTTGTTCTGCCGTCCCTGGGGAGTTGCCCTTGCCTCCTGGTACAAGATGACTTACGTCCCTGACCAATTTCCGAGAAACAGGAGGAGAAAGGGGATGCAGGAAAGGAGCATACCTCTTTCCTTTAAGCGAGTGTCCTGTAAATTACACACATGGCTTTGAATCACATTCAGCCATGACGTAATTACCTGAACACAGCTTTCAGCAATGGAGGCTGGACAATGTAAACTTTACTCTCAGTCACCATGTCCTCAGCTGATAATTGAGCCTGTTGCTATAGAGGGGACTCAGGAAATAATGGATTTGGGGTGACATCTAGAAGTCTCTGCCTACACACCCATTTCTTCAAAGTTTAGATAGTCTCCTCTCCCTCTTGAAGGAAGGAAGGAGTTATGCAAATTCACAGTAAGATAAAAATGACTGGCAAGGGATGCTGCTTGAGAGGAGATCCTGAAGACAGAGGATGTGGAAGGACAGAAAGAAGGAGAACACTGAGCACCTAGAAGGGACAGTTGGGGACTCCCCTGGGAAAAATGATGCAAAAAAAGGAAGCTCCTTTCTCGCATATTTCCTGAGCCAGCATAGCTTCCACAAGTCAGAAACCCGAAAGTGGCTTTAGACTAATTGATTAGCTTGGGGAAGCCCTTGCATTGATTTTTATAACCTCCAGAAATAAATACCATATGAATTCGATGTGACTAATGTGGACACAAATGCCAAATAAAGCAATAAAGATTTGACACTTATTTAGAAAGTGTTGCTGGAAAAATATGAATGATTATTTTAATATAAGCACCGTGTGGTACATATCCCTGTGCTTTTCTTTAATTTCCCCACAGATCGGCTGCTGTACAAGCCATACCCTTGTGAAGCAAATGAAAAATTATATTTGAAATTAAATTTCAAAAAGGAATTGCAATTGTTTTCATTATAAGTCACCCAGTGTGGGTCCCAAGCTACATCGGCGTTTAGGCACTGATGAATTGGGGTACCAGCATTGACATGGGACTGAGAGCCAAAGCAGGGATTGTGGCTTTGCAGCACATATCTGTGCCTATGCTCGACTCCTGTGGGGAAGAGCATATCCATTATAAATTATTATAAAATGCAAGAGTAGGCTGAAAGACATTTTTATTCCAGCATCCACAGGCCATTTCGCTATATAAATCCCAGTAAACCTAATGGGACTCCTATGATTAAAACTCCAAGCTCTAAATCCAGAAGATGCTCTTGAGTGCATATGTTGAGGGAGCCCCTGAGGTCTACTGAGTAAATAATCTATATACTAAATAGCCCTTAAGTCATCATTAAGACTCAAAAAGTCTCCTCCATCATATGTACTGAATCCACACTAGGTACTAGGAATTCCAGAGCAACTGGTAACTCTTTGTAATTCAGCGAAGTTGAAATAAAACACGTGTCCTTTCTACCCTACACTGGTTCCTCCTCTTGTGCTTTTAATCTCAGTGAATGACACCAGCGTCCACCCTGGTATTCCTCCCTTTCCCCTTTCTCAACCAAAGCAGACATCACCAGTCATCCTGGCACCATTTCCTGCTGACTTTGGATGTGACATTGGATGCTTTCCATCCGGAACGCTCGCCCAACACTTCCTGTGCACACAATTGGTTCTCAGTGTGAAAACATTTTCCAGTTCACCCTAATATCTTCTCTCATCGTCTGAATGCAGTGGATTCTATCTTCTGTATAGCTCTCTGACTTGCACTTTCTTCCTACCCTCATTGTTGCCCTCCTCCCTTAAGACCCTTCAAAGTCTCCCCATCACCTTCTGAATAAAGTCTAAGCTCCCTAACCTGGTAACTGAGATCCTTAATGTGTAGTCCCTTCTAACTCTCCAGCCTTACCTTCCATTAACCCCCTCTCTACACTGTCCAAACCATTCTCAATTAATTACAGTTCTCTAAATTCAGCAGGCTGTTTTCAAGCCTGTGTGCCTTTATTTCTGCTGTGTCCGGTGCTTGGAATGCCTCCCCCTACATGCAGCCTCTTAGAACTCAACATTGCAGCCTCTTAGAACTCAACATTGCAGACTCAGCTCCTCTAGGAAGACTTTCTGCCCCCACCTCTTTCGTTAAGTCTCTGCTGTGCTTTGCTCAGGTTTCCATCACAGCCAAGTTCCCTTCTATGGGTGATACCATGTTTGACCCTTTAGTTAAGATGAGGACCTCTAGATCTCATCACTGCCTACTTCCCCTTTGTAATCAATGAGATCTATGGGGTAGTACTTTGTGCCTGTGTGAATGTCCTCTTTCCTACCAATATTTTACCCAGCACTGTAACAGATACTGACAATTTTTGCCTGAACCAATTACTACCCTAACAGGCATTGAAAAATAGTGAGTTTGTATGCCTGAAATCTATGTAACTTTACTAACAATTGTCACCCCACTAAACTTTAATTAAAAAAAAAAGAAAACTAGTGATTTTCTCTTTTCATTGTTTCTTACATTTATTAGCGAGTATTGTTAGAAAAAGAATGACTTTTCCTCTTTATCTCTGTCTCTCTCTCTCACCAAATAACCAAACACTTTTTAAAAGCATTCAATGGACACAATGGGATTTATAGATGATGTAATACAGAATTGTACACCTCAAATATATGTAATTTTACTAACAATTGTCACCCCAATAAATTAAGAAAAAAAGAAAAAAAGAAAAAAAAAAGCACTTAATGGATTATTATCCTTTACTGTTATTATTTTTCTCTGATGTTTGAATTGTTCAAAATGTGGCCAGTGGGAACTACTTAAATCAGCTCCTATGTCATTCTCATGTGACTCTATTATACTCGAGTACTTCCGGTGCAAAATGGAGTACCAGGTTCAGTGTCTCTACTCCAGACCCAAACCCAGGCATTTCTCCAGAAACCTGGTGTTGTTTAGCGGGAATGATATTTAGAGTCCAAGGCGTGAGTGCTACCATGTATCATTGTTTCCAAGCCCTTTCAGTAGAAAGAGCCAGGAAATGTATTTTTAAAAGATGAGTTCATAGATTGAATTTTGTATTCACTCTCAATGTAATTGACATTACAAGGCTTTTCCTTATCTTTTATTTTTTTATGTGAACTTCTTTTCTCTTAGAGAAACCATCTTAATCCTAATAACATTAATATGTTTATCCTACTATCTATAGGAAACAGTTTCAGAATTACCATGTCCATTTTAATATAATAAATCTATATAACGCTTCAGGATTCTTTGTGGTCCCTTTTTTATTTTATTTTTAATAATTGGAACAATAACTCTATAGGAAGTTGAAAAAAATGTAGAGAGGTCCTATGTACCCTTCACCATATTTTCCCCACTGGTTACATCGTGCTTACCTATTACACAATATTGAGACCAGGAAATTAACATCAGTACAATACACAAACCTTATTCAGATTTTATGTTTTACATGCATTCACTGTGTGTATATGCACATGTGTGCAACTCTATGCGATTGTATCACACATGTAGATTTCTATAATCACTACCATGATCCAGATACAGAACTTTCCATCACCACTAGTCTCTTTCATTTGCAGTTGTTTTTGTCTTAGAATATAACCCCCTCCAAATATGTATAATCAGAGAGCTGTATTTAGAAGTTAATAAAGTCTTTCTCTTTGTACTATATCATTGATTTAATACAGTTACATCGCTTCTGTTTGTCCTCAATTTTAGGTTTTGCTTTTTTTCATCCCTTTGGACCTCATTTCAAAATCAAAATGACACAAAGGTATATTTGCAGAGGTCGGGCTCTCATCCTTACCTTTCCCATCCCAATCACACCTATCTCCTAGAGGTAGCCGCTTTTCATAGTTTCTGATATATTTTCCCTGTGATTCCTTTTGCAAAAATAAGGTATATACTTTCCTTATTTCTTTCTTATCCAAAAGATAGCACACCATATATTCTTTTAGCAGCTTTATAGCAGGGGTTCTCAGACCAGCTTTGGTCAGGTCAGGTACCTGAAGATAGTTGTGTTTGTATGTGGGTGGTCGGGGTGGTAAGGATGGAAGGCAGGCGTCAGGCTTATCACCTCTGCTGCTGCTGTAGCTCTTCCCTCTCCATGTTTTGGTTTGTTTTGTTTTGTTATGTTTTTGAGTGTGGAGCTAAGGAATAATTCGCTTAGAATAAAAGGTTGAAAATCACTAATGTAGACTGAAGAAAGAGGAATGGTTTGCATGTACACAGAGCCAGGAAATCAGCGGCACATACTTGCTTTGCCTGGAGAAAAGCCCACTCCACCACAAGGCTGAATTTGCAAAACAAGGCTCGCCATTGGTGTGTCTGGCTATTCCCCCATTTACCACTGCCCCCCATCTTGTCTTCCTTCTCTGTGTTGCCCTGTGGCCCAGGTGCAGCTGACCTGTAGCAACCATTTTATTCTCTGTTTCTATGAGTTTCACTTTTTAATTTTTTTTTTAGATTCCATGTTATTAGTGAGATCATACAGTGTTTCAGTATTTGTCTTTCTCTAGCTTATTCTACTTAGTACAATTTCTTCCAGGTTCATCCACATTGTGGCAAATAACAGGTTTCCCTTCTTTCTCATGATTGAATAATACTCATATATATACATATATATGTATATATATACATATATATATATATCCCCAAATATATATACATATGGGGCATACTTATACTACTGAATTATTTGTTAATCTGAAATTCATATTTACCTGACTGCACATGCTGTATTTTATCTGGGAATTAGAGAGAGACTGGGGTGTTTATTCCTGTTCCTGCTGCAGCCTGGCTGAGGTTTTAATAATGACTATGTTCCTTTGACAACAAGCTCCTATTAAGCTCTCCCTTCTATGGCTCTAGTTTTTACAGGGTTCTAGAAACTTGGCTCCCTCCCCTCCAAGCCTCCCACTATTTTCAGTCTCTAAGAACCTCACCCTCCCTTGTTGGAAATAGTCCTTTAGGAAATAGACCCTTTATACAATTCAGTTTTAAAAAAAAATCCTTTAGAATAGGCCATCTGCTTCCTGTTTAATACAAGGACCATCCCTGTAGAGGCCTTGACCAGGCCCCTGGCATGTCAGGACAAGGCACCCCAAGCTTGGAGCTTCACACTGTGTCATTCTCCATAGCATCAGGTCAAGTGAGTGTGTCCAGTGGCTAGCCACCAGCTCATCAATTACTGTGAAGAGTGGCATTAAAATATGGTATAGGTAGAAATGAGCTACAGAAGGGGTTTTCTAGGCTAGATCTCAGACTGGGTTCCAGAAACACAGAGGTTAGTGTTTGGGAGTGTTTGTGTACATGTGTATATATATATATATATATATATATATATATATATATACACACACGCATGCATATATATATATATATATATATATATATATATATATATATATATACATGTACAATTCGTATTCTACTTTTATTTTTTAAAGTTAATTTCTAAGAAAAATTTTCTTAAAGGGAATTTCTAAAAGTAAGAATCTTCAAAAAAAGACATAAACCTATTCTTGTTCTGTGATAGTCTGCCATATCTGTTGTGAAGAAAAGGTGAAGCAAACCAAAGAAATGGAGTGTGATCCCCTGAGGGGCTATAGTTCCATCAGCTCAGGCCAATTTCAAGAACCACCGGGGTGATGTCTGTCTTCTAGGTCTTTGTCATCTCTCTCAATTTATAGTTTCAGCATGTATTTGTGAGATGCTGTTCTTCGTATTTTTAATAAAATAAAACACATTTCTTCAATTTGTCAATTTTTGCTTAATCATAAAAATTTCAATTTGCACGTAAATCAAAGATAGTTTCCATGGTCCCTCACAGCAATTCATTTGCAAGATCATTTTTTTGTGTGAGTCTACTTTAATCTAAGCATGCGTCATACCTCATGAGGCCCACTGGTATCCTATCAGCAATGCATTATAATGCAATAGAAAGCATGGTCTTGATGAAACAGATTGGGAAAACGCTGATCAAACACAACCTCAGCTCCTTAGCTATCTGGATGATCTTTGAATCACAAGCTATGGCCAGCCCTCATCCCCGTCATGCGCCCCTACTTCCTCCTGAAGCTGGCAGGATTGTGGCAGGGAATGGAGACACCCCTTTTCTGCCCCTCTCAGTTGTTCCACACCCCACCCTCAGAGGCCTTCTCTTCGCCACCCCCCTCAACTCCCCTCCCTCTTTCATTCCCTCATTTATATCTCTGTCATGGTTTTCCGTGCCCCTCCCTCTTCACATACACACACTCAAAAATGTTGAGTCTTCAAAGAAATTAGGAGGTATTCCTCCCTAAAAATCAACAACCGCAGTTTTGGAGATCCCAAATCAGGAAGGAAGGGTCCTTGACTCAGAAGAGATCTGGAGACCTGGATGGTGCCCTCGCTTACTCTTTCCTAAATGTTGATTTTAGGCAAATGTAATCTTTCTGATGCTCAGTTCTTCCTATGTGAAATGGGCGTAAAAATCCCCTCCTGGCTAACTCACAGGAACTGGTAGACTTGAAGGTAATTTGAAGTGTTAAAAAGCTGATAGAAGTCCACTGTAAGATTACAGCAAATGAATCACTCTGACTAAATTGAGCATACAATTCAGGAAAACAGCCATTTCCCCCTCCTACAGAACAAGTCATGGATTGACTGCTTGTGGGAGGGAATTCAATTTTCTTTCATTTTAATAAATCTGAATCGAGTACCTGCCATGTGCCAGGTACAGTGGCAGTAGAAATAAAATGAGAAGTTAGTTCATAAACCCTGCCATACAAGAGCTCATAACTTAGTTTGGGAGCTACTAATTAGGATATAATATGGCTAGAACAATCAATGTGTCTGCAAAGCACTATGGGAGCATGGTTGAGGGCACAACACCTTCTGTCTGGGAACCAGAATAGTGATGGGAAGCTTTTGCACTGGACATGCGTTTATTCACTCATCTATTCATTGAACAAATCTCTTTGAGCCTTGACTTTGTTTCGGGCACTGTGACTAGTGCTGGGAACACAGCAATGAGCAGGTCCGATGCTTTTTGCTCTTGGCAACTTACAGGATAGTGGGACAGTCAAGCACAGACCAAGCATCAGTTAACCTTGCAAAACCAGAGGGTGCCAAAAAAATGTATACACATTAAACAAACAAAAAAAATCTTAAAATTATGCTGATGGTAACCACCTTGAGCACCTCTTGTCATTGCAGAAGTCAGATGTGACTTGTATTCATCTTTTGTTATTGATATATATTTAGTATTACAGTTTTAATACCATTTTTTTCTTTCTTAAAATGTGTATACATTTTTTGGCACCCTCCGTATATAATTATAAGCTGTAAAAAGTGCACAGAAGAAGTACAGGGTACTTTTGTAGAGTCCAACTGACTTAACGACATGATCTGGGCACAGAAACTGACCTAGCACAGAGGCTTCTCCTAGGAAATAACAGCCAGGCTGAGATTTGAAGGGTGTGTAGGAGTGAGGGAGAGGGATGAGCAGAAGAAAGAACGGCACATACCAAGGCCGTGAGGAATGATAGAGTCGGGTTCTTTAGAGGAACTGAGAGATACCTGGATATACAGGATTGAAAGCCTCGCAAAGCTGCCCTTATCTTTCTGTATCTGGGTTCCTCTTATTTTATGCCTTTGTTCTATTCTTTCTTCTCAGGTCACCAGCTAGGGCAGCAGTGCCCACCGGTTTTGAGATGCCCTACATTCTTTCAGCTATGCTTCCTTTTATTGGACATGTACTGAGTCATTTCACAGGAAATAGGGGATTAACAGGCAAGATCAGAAAGACCAAAAATTCCGGAGCAGAAGTTCAGGGACATTCTCTCAAGCTTCCATGAATGTGACTCAGAGTTCATGTTTGTGATTTTTGTTTCTGGTTTCACTTCTAAGGAGACTTTGAGTAGTCTGCCTTGGGTGAGCTATCTGCCCCTGGGCCAGCCTCCACGGCAGGAGGCAATAACATGTAGGGAGTGTCCACCATGGGCCAGGATGTTCTCTGAGTGCTTTGGGCATGTATCTCATTTAATTCGCAGAGTAACTGCAAAGGCTCTATCATAATCCCTATTTTACATGGGAGAAAGTAAGACACAGACAGATGGGCTATTAGCCAAGGTCATAGCTGGTAAGGACATGAGCCAGGTTTTGAACTCAAGGACTCTGATTACAGACTGTGCTCTTTATCACTATGTGCTCTGGGGGCGATTGCAATACAGGCATTGTCATCGCGCCTTTCCCTGTGTACTCAAACAGTTTTCAGAAAAAGAGGGACTGTTACAAGCCAGAAGGACACCTCTAGTCTTGTTTACTATATATCCCAGCTTTAAAACTTCACTTTCTTCTTAAGACCTGGGCTTCCCCAGCTATCAAGACCACAGCCCAGAATAAAGTGCAAAATTCCAGCTAATTCAGATGTATGCTACTAAAAGCATACACAGAAAGCATGGCTTCATACTTTCCCATTTGGAGGCAGGTCACTCTCACCAATGGATATATAAAAGTACAACCAAAGGGATTCAGGAATTTCAGATGCATTTCATTTTCTTCAGTTCCATAATGTCCTCTAGCACTTGCATTTAGCTTACGTCATTTCTGAATGTAGTCATATCTCCACCATTTTCCTTTACATCTTCATACAAAGAGCTTTATTCCCTTTGTCTTTAAATTATGGTATAGAGAATTCATTACCTCATTAGTTGGGAAGATTTGAGCAGGTCCTTTGGGGATAATAATGTTTCTAATTATTTTTTGTCAGAGAATGACAAGGAAGCAAAACACCTTTGACTGCAATAAAAGAAGTTTCCAAGAGTTTGCTGGAGCCTCCTTCCTCACAAGTGCTCTTTCTTTCCAGGCAGTCTTAGACAGAGGGGTTGGTAAATGGATCCCAAGGCCTAGCTCAGAAACTGCAGAGCCTTTTCCTTTGGAAACTCACAGAGCCCTTGAGAGGACCTTTGGACCATGGAGACCTTTGACCTTAGGAGTCAGGAATGGACAGTGTCTTTAAAGAGTAAACTGGTCCAACTTGTATATCTTTGCTAGCACCGAAGTACTGGAAGCAACAAGATATGCAATATCAGAAGAGCAGAGAAAATAGTGACCACTACGTAGTATCAACTCTCCACCATGGAACCACCCAAGGACTTTTATGACATCTGGGAGTTCACATAATTGTGGATGAGGCAAAAGTCAGAGAAACATTTTTGTAATGTATTTTCACAAGTTGTATATGCAAAAACTACAACTATCACAAAAAGGAGTTTTAATATAAACTGATTTCTTTTTACTTCATGGTCATGACAAATGGAATAGGCTTTGCTCTTGGGCATATCGATGAAGTTTCATTGTCTGCATTCAACAGCCCCTCTTTGTAATGACCCATATTACTTTTGTCTCACTTAGTTTATAATGTGATATATGTTTATTCACTCCATTTTATTTCAATCCATTTATTTTATTCATCAAACTTTTATTAAGTACTATAAGCCAGACATGTGCTAGGACCTCTGGGTAAAGAAATAAGCAAGACACAGAGTAGCTGGTACCAGACACCCCTAGTTCATATCTGTAATCCTTTCAGATTCTCAAATAAGTTTTAAAAATATCAAAATCAGTTTCCAGTTCTAGGTAAAATAAAGTAGATTCCACATTGTCTTTCTCACTGAATGCAACTATAAGACCTGGACCAAATACATTAAGACCGATATGAGAACTCTGAAAAGTAGAGTATCAGGTGGATTAGAGAAGAAGACAAGAATTTAAGGTACCATGGAACTGACAACGAGCTTGTCATTTATTTTCCCTTCCAGTGTCCCCCTGCCTGGACTCAAAGTATCTTGAGACCCGGAAGTAGGCATTGGTAAGAACAGAGAGAGCTCTCTAACTCTGGCTTAAGGAATAGAAAAGAGGTTCCCCAACACTCAGAGTAGAAGAAATGCCCCATTTTTCTTTTTGTCCCCCTCTTGTCTGTAGGCCCATAGTTTCACTAGCCAATTCCACCAAATATTTAAAGATGAAATAACACCAATGACACACAATCTTTTCCAGATAATAGAAGAAGAGGAAATATTTCCCAACTTATTTCAAGGGGCCAACATTATGCTGATAGAAAAATCAAACAAAGATAGCAGAAGAAAACAAGGAAGGGTACATTCCAATAATCCTCATAAACAAATGCAAAAATCCTCAGAAAATTTTAGCAAATTGAATCCTGCAATATATAAAAGAAACAATAATATCATCATCAAGGAATGGCAAGGCTGGTTTGATATTTGAAAGTAAATCAATGTAATCCAGTATATTACCAGGCTGAACAAGAAAAGTCATATGATCTTATCAATTGATGTAGAAAAAACATTTCAAAACTTTTCAATATTCAGTCATGATTTAAAAAAACTCCCAAACTTTTAGAAACAGAAGGAAACTTCTTCAGTATGTGAAAGAGCATCTACAAAATCTACAGCTAACATAACTTAATGGTGAAAACTGGATGTTTTCCCTATTAAATTCAAGAATAAAGTAAGGATGTGTACTCTTACCATTCATTCCATGTCATACTGGAAGTCCTAGTGAATGCAATAAGGAAAGAAGAAATAAAAGGCCTACAGATTGAACAGGAAGAACAAGAACTGTTACTATTCAAAGATGGCATGTTTGTCTATGTAGAAAAATCCAAGAAATCTACAAAACAAGAGAAAACAAACTGAAAAACCCCTCTAAAACTAAGATGTGAGTTTAGCAAAGTTACAGGCTCCAATGTCAACATACAAGTCAACCATATTTCTATGTATTACTGGCAATGAACAATTAAAAAAAAAATTATGATTTACAATAGTTCCAGAAAAATGTATTTAGTTGGAAGCTAAAAATTACAAAATGCTATAAAAGAAAATAAATAAGACCTAAATACATGGAGAGACATTGTGTTTCTAGATTGGAAGACTCAACATAGGAAAATATCAGTGAGATTTCTTGTATATATATATATAGGTGATTTTATTTTATTTATTTTTTAAATCCATTTTATTCAAGTATGATTGACATACGAGTATAGAAGGCTCTATATATTTAATATATACAGCTTGACAAGTTTGTAAGTTGTATCTATAAAACCATCACCGCAATCAATGCCATAAACATATTTATCACCTCTAAAAGTTTCCTCCCATCTTATTTTTTTATTTTTATTTCTGTGTGTGTCAAGAGTGCTTAACACAAGATCTGTTCTCAGAAAAATTTTAAGTATATAATACAGTATTGTTATTTATAGGTACTAGACTGTACAGTAGATCTCTAGGACTTATGCATCTTCTATAACTGAAACTTTGTGCCCTTTGACTAATACTTCTTCACTGCCCCTCTCCTCACCCCCTACCTACCACCATTCTACTCTCTGAGTCTATAATTCTGATGAGTTTTTTAGATTCCTTGTAGACGTGATATCATATAGTATTTGTCTTTCGGTGTTTGGTTTATTTCATTGAACATAATGTCCTCCAGGTTCCTCCATGTTGTCTCAAATGGCAGGATTTCCTTCTTTTTTTAGAATAGATAATATTCTAATGTATGTAAATACCACATTTTTTTATTATCCCTTTATCCATTGATGGATGGTTAGCTGCTTCCACATCTTGGCTGTTGTGAATAATGCTGCAATGAATATGGAAATGCAGATATCTCTTCCACATCCTGAGTTCATTTCCTTTGACTATGTACCCAACTGGAATTGCTGGATCACGTAGTAGTTCTATTTTTAATTTTTTGATGAAACGCCATAATGTTTTCCATAGTAGCTGCATCAATGTATAGTCCCCAAAATGATAGACAAGTGTTCTCTTTTCTCCACATCTTCATCAACATGTGTTGCTGTCATCTTTTTTTTTTTTCATATAATAGCCTAAGAGGTATGAGGTGATATCTCACTGTGGTTTTGATTTGCATTTCCCCAGTTATTAGTGTTGTTGAGCACTTTTTCATGTACCTGTTGGGCATTTTTATATGATGGGCTGGGACCTCCATTTCCACCATCTTGTTGTCAGCTAGTTTTAAAATTAACATGGAAAGACAAGTGGAGTAGAATAGCTGAAACTGTTGAAAAGGAAAAATAAAGTGGGAGGAATTTCACTACCCATTTTAAGGACTTATTATAAAGCTATAGTAATTAAATATTGGGGTAGACACATAAATTAGTGAAATAGAATGAAAACTCCAGAAATAAGCCCACACAAATGAGATCAATTGATTTTTTAACAAAGATGCAAAGCAACTTAATGGATAGTCTTTTCAACAAATTGCGCTGGAACAGTTAATTAAGCATATACCAAAAAAAAAAAAAAAAAAGAAACGGAAAAAAAAGGAACTCCACCTAAACCTCATGCCTTTTGCAATATTTAACCCAAAATTAATCATAGATCTAAATGTAAAATATAAAACCATAAACATAGAGAAAATATTAGCTAGGCAAAGTTCTTTTAACATGACACCAATAGCGAAATACACAAAAGAAAAAGAATTTAATTGAATTTGATAAAAAATTTAAGCTTCAGCTCTGTGGAAGACACTGCAAAGAGAGTGAAAAATTAAGCTATAAACTAGGAGAAAATATTTATAAATCACATATCTAACGAAACACTTACACCTATCCAGAATATTTTTAGAAACTGTGAACTATTAACATTAAGAAAACCAAACTCAATTAAAAATGAGTAAAATCATTGAACAGATACTTCAAAGAGGATATGTGGAAGGCAAAAAAACACATGAAAGTATGACTAACATCATTAGACATCAGGGGAATGCAAGCTAAAATCATGATGTGATACCAATCCACCCGTATTACAATGGCTAAAATAAAAACCAACTAGAACTGGCAACTAGAACTCTCAGACATTGCTGCTCAGGATACAAAATGGTACAGCTACTCTGGAAGACAGTTTGGCAATTTCTTACACAGTTACATGTACACATATCACATGACCCAGTGATCCCACTCCTATGTATTTACCCTAGAGCTATGAAAAGCTATGTTTCCACACACAAAAAACATGCACAGAGATATTTATAACAGCTCTATTTATAATAGGCAAGAGCTATACGCAACTTAAATGTCTTCCAGTGGTAAATGGGTAAATATATTGTGGTACATCCATATAATGGACTACTACTCAGCAGTCACATGAACTATTGACAGATGCAACAACTTGGATGAATCTCAAAGTCACTATGATGAGTGAAAGGAGATGAGTATCAAAAAGTTACATGCTATATGATTCCATTTATATGATCTTCTCCAAAAGACAAAATCATAGAGATGGAGAATCCGTCTCTTGCCAGGGTTTGAAGGTGAGCAGGGTGTGACCACAAAGGAAGAGCATTAGGGTGTTTTACTGGCTGAATGGAATTGTTTTGTTCCTGATTGTGGTGGACAACAAAATTATTCCCAGTCTTCTGGACTGTAGTGTCATTCTTCAACCTTGGTGATCCAGGAGGAATAGAGTCTCAATTTGGGGAAGGAAAGCTGTTTATACTTACATACTTTCCCAAGTTGGAATATGGCCTTTTTCAGTACTATTGCTAAGTGTTTATTTCTAACATATGCTTGACTAAAATGCTCCACTTGTCACCCTGGGAAAGGCCTCTCCTGCTGTTTACCGGCAGTGGAGACTTCGCCTTTCTCCTCTGCCCAAAGCACTCTGAGTCCACTGAGGGGAGGTTTGCCTTCTTACTTCAGTGCTTGCTGCTAAGTTGGAGTAATGCATACATGGTTCTAATGCCTTTTTCCTGAAAACACAACTTTCCAATTTCAATCTGAAGTATACTTCCTTAGGGAGCAGAATCGTCAAATCGCGATAGCATCTCTAGGTGCCGACATTAAACACGCCTTCCTCAAGTCACAGCATTCTTCCATCATTCTTATCTCTCAATTTTATGTGCAATATGATGAAGCTACAAATGCAAGCACTCAAATGTACCTTTTCTAAGTAAACAATCTATGGACTTGGGTTTGTTCTCTGCTGCCCTAATTCTGGCCTTCGAGTGTCTCAAATTTCATTTTAGATTACACACTTAGTTACACACTGTTCCCCTCTCAAATTAATTTGTACATCGCAGCTACTTAATGGGCATATATAATTCTAACAAGAAAGGAGGGTATATAAGGATAAGGTAGCTTTAGTAAACTCACTGAGGCAGTGTCAGTTATAATTTAAAAGAAACTCTGAATACATTCCAGCCCCTTCCCTTCCTCTCTTCTCCCTTTCTTGCTTTCCTTTCCTTTCTGTTTTTCTTTCTCCTTCTCTTTATGAACGTGTTTTAAAAAATGAGTACTACCCTAAACTAAAAGCACTTTGTGAAAAGTAACTGTGAATGTCATTGGAACAGCTGGTCAGGTGCCAGGATTCCTCTTTTCACTGTGATGGAGATTCAGGACAAAATGCTTGCTTTTTGGTGCCTCAGAGAACGATTAGAAGATATGGGGAGGAAAAAAAAAAAGCTCTGCTTTTCTAAAGTTAGATGCTTCTGAAATATCCAATACAGATTCTATCTAGGACATTTTTATCCCAAATTGAGTAAGATACCAAAGATGAAAAATAATCCAGGCTTGAATCATGCTTTGGTGACAGGACAGAACAACCTTGCGTTCATGCTTTTGAAAGTACAGAAAAATCTACGAGGAATGATCAAAAAATACGGTGAATGTTTAAATTTTAAAAATTGGTACAGTAAAAGACACAGTGCCATTAATCCCCCTTCAAAATACTCCCCCTCGCTTTGAACACACTTATCCCATCATTCTTGCCACTTTCTGAAGTCTTTCTGGAAGTCCTCTTTCATGAGTGTCTTTACTTCACTCTCTATCATAACAACGTTCCGTGTCACTCACCACTTCTAGTACAGCAATTTCTGTGAACTGAAAACATTACGGTGTGTCCTCACCCACCTTATTCACCAGATCTGGCACCGTGCACTTCTGGCTCTTCCCCAAAGTCAAAATGACCATGAAAGGAAAACGTCTTAAATCGATTCAGGACATCAAGGCAGTCATGACAGTGCAACTAAAGACACTCACAAAAGAGGACTTCCAGCACTGCTTCAGGAAGTGGTAAGAACGATGGGATATGTTCAAAGCAAGGGGGAATATTTTGAGGGGGATTAATGGCAATGTGTCTTTTACTGTAATAATTTTTTTAATTTAAATTTTCACTGTGTCTTTTGATCACACCTCATATTTACTCAGTTTAATAGGCATGGCCATAATCTTGACATGAACTGTATTCCATGCCTGGGGAAGCCTTTGGAAGCAATGCTCTGAAAGAGGGTGAACCACATTTTCTCTGCTGATTGCCATGCTGACTTCATCTGTGTGTGGCAGAGGGGCCCACTTCTCTCTGCTTGCCTAAGGCTCTGAGATTCTAATGGCCTCTAAAACCATTTGTTTGAGAGTTTTATTTTCTGTTGACCATTAAGCCATGTTATAACCAGAAAGGAAAAAACAAACAGAATTATTTTCAAGTGTATTCCTCCTCCTGATTTTTATTGTTTCTACCAAAATTGCAATCGTTATGCATTCTTGTGTGCATATTGCCTTTGTTTCCTCTTTTAAAGTGAAAATCCATTGTCACTGTAAAAATGTTACATGCTATTGCAAAAGTATACAAACTATTATAAAAGTAGTGCAAAAAACTACAAAGAAGGGGGTAAAAATAATCCTGAACATCTTACCACCTAGACTAAACAACTTTCAATGTTTTCAATGAACAATAGATCACATTTAAAAAGCCGTCTTGGGTTAGGTGTGATTGGGTGATGGTATATGGGAATGTGTGCGGGGAGAAAGAGAAGGCAAGCGTGACTGCTCAGATTTTCTCTGGTTAAGGAGCAGCAAGGAAACCACATGTTCAGAGGAGAGGGGAGAGAGATTAAGAAGGTGTGTGTGTGTGTGTGTGTGTGTGTGTGTGTGTGTGTGTGTGTGTGTGTAGAAAGGACAGTAGATGGGAGGATTCTGGAAATGGACAAAGATAGATAAATCCAGCCAGTAACTGCAGTTGGAACAAGCTTGTGAAGAAAAGACTTTTCACTTTAAAGGGGTTTCCTAGACCTGATGTGACCAGTAATATCCATGGGGCTGACTGGGGTCTGATCAACAACAATTTGAGCATTTTTGGGTTAAACTTCCTAATTAATTTTCTAAGTCTATCTATTGAAACTAGTAATTAAATTCAATTGAAAATGTCCATGTTTGTATGTGTGTCTGTGTATTCTCTATGGCTGGACTAATCAACAAAGATACAGATCTGTTGCTTGGATCTTAATTAGAGAAATAAAAAGAGTTCTCACAGTGTTTTTCGCTTCTTCTTGGGGAGTAGAACTTAAAGACCTTTCACTCTCAGCCAAGTCTCTGGCATCTATATTCTGGGTTTTTCCTTGACTCCAGAGAGTAACCACAACCTCCTTTGCTACTGAGCCCAAATCCTGGGTGCAAAATAGTTGACCCATGATAGTTCATTAAAATCCATAGAGGCCAAGAAGCAGAAAACAACATGTCCATTTGGAATACCAGACAGTCTTGTTTCATTTATCTTTTTTCCCCCTTCTTCTTCTTCTTCTTCCTATTCCTCTTCCTCTTCCTCTTCCTCTTCCTCTTCTTCTTCTTCTTCTCCTTCTCCTCTTCCTCTAGGAGTCCCTGACTGCTAAGTCACAAGGAGCATAATAAACACGTTAGATTTAATCAATTCCAGAGACTCTGGTCTGTTTGCTGACTAGTTTGGGTGTATTGAATTTCCCCAGCAGGTTGGGGTGGGAGGGACAATGGCTTATAGCCCAGGATGTATCTTGACTCCTTGCTTGAAGGTTCCATCCTTTGTTTGTGACAAATCCAGTAAAGATTAGTATTATAACTGCTGAAAGTCTCCTTGCCTGCCGGCTTCCCCAGACAATAGAGTTTTATCACACCAAATCACCTCATACGAATCATTGCCAATGTTTCTCCTGGATAAATACCTGCTTTTTGACTGAGCTTGCCTATTGGGCTAAATGGTTCAAGACCTGTGTGTCTCATGTCATTGACAAGTTGGCAGATAAATGGTTCTATTCAGTAATTTTCTTTGCTGATATAGACAGTTACAATTTCACATAAATGAAGGAGACAGTTGTCATTTGGAGCCCCATTTAGCATTTTGTATTATTGATGCTTGCAAGATAAAATAACATCAAACCTCTACATTTACTTGATGAGCAGCTAAGTCTGTTTATTAGGTACCACTGAGCCCCACTATTCTTTCCTGGTTACTGGTAATGGAGTCCCTCCAAAGTCAGAACCTTTTTAACTCAGGGGTGAGTTAACCTTGTAGGACTGACCTTGTAGTATTACACTCCTTGAGTGTGGAGAGAACTGTGTCTGACAAAGAGAGACTAGCACTCATTTGACCACATGTGGTTCTCTGCAAAATCCCCTCTTCAACAACAATTAGGTTTGAATTAGGAAGAAATAAGGACAACTGAATGGCCAGAGCAGGAAAGTACTGTAAATAAGGTGCAAACTTCTCATGTTATAGATAAGGAAACTTGGTCCATGAGATGAAACATGCCTTGGCCAGGGTCACACAATTAATCTAAATTAAGGCAAAATGAAAGGTCCACCCACCAGCCTTCTAAGAGATGATTCCCTCTGCCACACGTGACATGAATTCTTTTGGGTTAGAGTGAGAATTTCCACAAAGGACCTGGTAAAAGGAAAAAGCTCCTCGGGAGAGAGCAAACTTGAAAGCCTTGTTCTTCTCCTTAGGCAATTAATGAGAGTCGCTTTATCTGGGAAATTACCAATGACAGCTCAGCCAAAAAGATAATGTGGAACCTTGCTAACTTCTGTTGAAGTTGGATGCATCCCAGACTTCTGAGACTGATGCCAAGAGGAAGAACCAAACCCTGAGAGTGACGCCCTAGTAGATGCCTCCTTTACTCATATGGAATCTTCCTCCATTCCTGCAGCATTTGGTGCTTTTGACCAATTCCCCTCGTGTGTGTGTGTGTGTGTGTGTGTGTGTGTGTGTGTGTTTAATGATCGCTTAGCCTCCCTGATACCTGTCTCTGATTTCTGGTCTCTGTAAAACCAGGTCTTCCTCCCAACTCAGACTTAATTCTGTTGTTGGTGAAGGGCATTTAGGAGAAACTCAGCAGCTCAGTACTTGTCAGCTCAGCCCTTGGACCCACCCTGACTTCGTGCCCAGCTTTAATGACAGTCATGGTGACAAGTCCCTGACTAGTGGATGGAGAACAGTGAGATAGTTGCAACTACATTTTTTAAGGTTTCAAACAACCACTCCCTACTGACTCAGAGCTCTGCCTCACTCAGGATTTCCCTCCACAGGGAATTCTGTGGCTTGAGAATTGGACAAACCTGTCTACCTGGCCAAAGCCACCCACAGCTTAAAAGACAGATGGTTGGGGTGGATGGAGCTAGAGGAGGCAAGTAGCTGAGCAGCCAGGAAGTTTCATGCAGGGAGTAAGAAGACGGATTTTCATGCCAAATGTCCTTGGTTGTCCAAAGCCAGGAAGCTCAGAGAATGCTGGCCGACTACCAAAGGGAAATACATCTTTGAAACCTGCTCTGAAGGACATAGAACCCAGAGGTTGCCTGTGGGATCCGTTCTAGTCATCCCCTTTACTTCTAGGACTTGTGATGACACGGATTTATGAAACGCCAACAACTTACCATGTAAAAGGAGTAAATAAAAAGAAAAGAATATCTGAAATCAGTGTTGAGTCCCCTGACTATAGCTTAACCTTTCTGTAGAAATATATTTTCTTATGGCACTCCTTGTATCTAGCTGAGGCTAGAAGGCTTCATGCTGACAGGAAAGGCCATGTGTTTGGGGAGGTTACGGTTACTATTTGTTTAATGTTGAGGGCTCAATCACTCACTGTGGTAGGCTCCAGAGGTGTGCATAATTCAGCTGAGAATCTGAACTTAGAAGTGGCCACATGAGGACCTTGAGACAAGACACCAAGCAAGTAAGAAACGCAGTCACTTCTCCATGTCTCACATGGAATCAGAGAAGTCCAAGATCAAGTACAGGTAGGATCATTGTCTTGTGAGAGTTCTCTTCCCGGTTTGGAGACGGCTGCCTTCTTGCTGTGTCCTCACATGGTGGAGGAGAGAGAACTCTGGTTTCCTTCTCTTCTTATGAGGGCATGAATCCCATCATGGGGGCTCCACCCTTATGACCTCATCTAAAGCTAATTACTCCCAAAGACCCCACTTTCAGATGTCATCATATTGGAAAACAGGGCTTGAACAGATCAACATTCAGTCCATAGCAAGGTGTTTAGAGAGTTTAATTCCAAAATCCCCAGGGAAGGAGGCAGGGAGTAGCTTTCTGAATGCTGTATGCTGGTTGTGTTTTCAAGAGCATCTTATTTTAGAGTTGATCTAATTAAAGGATCAGTTTTATTTCTCACATATCAAATAAGACAAATTAAATAACCCTATATTGATGGTCTATTTCTACAATAGTGCTATAGAATAAACCACTCCAGAACACAGTGGCTTAAAACAAAAATCACCACCTCCTGGTTATATGCGTGGAAATCAGCTATGGGAAGACAAGGGGAGTCCATAGGAAAGCAATTTAAGCTACGCTCCGTTGGACTATTCTTCTGGTCTCTGCTTGACTCCCTTACATGCCTGGACTTGATTGGCTATGGTTGACTTAAACCTCAGTGGGGATGGCTGAGATGACTGGGGCCTGTCTCCATTTGTCTCACATGCCTTGAGCAGGCTGGCTCAGGTGTTTTCTCATAGCAATTGTGGAGAACCAAGGGTGAAAGCAAATAATATGCATGTGATTTCACAAATTTCTGCTTGCATTGTTTGCTATTGTTGCATTGATCACAGCAAGTGATATGGTCAAACTGAGAATTACTGAGTGAGGGCACTTTCAAAGCCCTGATATAGGGAGGGTATTAATTAGGGCCATTAATGCAGTCACAGTACAACACCACAGGAAAATCCAGCCTGATGAGTGGTGACACTGCCAAATCTTGACCAGCTATAGGACATTGATAACATTCAAACGAATTGCACCTGTATGCAATGTGATCCCCACTGCACTGGGTTTTCCGGGAGAGCCTTGGTTGCTGCCCACTCTTTTCTCCCAATCTGATTCTAATTGACTATTTGTCCTAACAGCAGCCCCTGATTGCTGGAGTATCCACGCTCCAGTCAGAGCCCAAAGCAAGAGCCCTTATCTCGTTGTGCAATGTTAGCTTCCTTTCCCTCCGTATTTTAGGGAGAAGACAAATGTGTAAAGAAGCCCAGAGGGTTAAGGGGATTGCATTAATTAGTCAGGGTTCTCCAGAGAAACAGAAGATAGATAGATATTCTTATAATAAATAATTTTATATGTGCATCACTTTATATATAAAGTGTTATAAGGAATTGGCTTGTGTGATTATGGAAGCTGAGACGTCCCACAATCTGACATCTGCCAGGTGGAGAACCAAGAAAGCCAGTGAGTCTGAGTCTTTTACACATAATTTTTCTGTAATATTAAGCGCTAACACTTCTTAGTCTTTTACGCATAGTTCCAGTCTGAGTCCCAAGGCCTTAGAATCTGGGGAGCTGATGGTATAAGTCCCAACCTGAAGGCAAGAAAAGACCCAGTTCAAGAGTCAGGCAAAAAGAGCAAATTTTCCTTTCCTCCACCTTTTTGTTCTATTTAGGTCCTCAATGGTTTTGATGACGCCCACCCACATTTGGGAGGCTAATCTCCTTTACCCAGTCTACTGACTGATTCAAATGCTGATCTGCTTCAGAAACACCCTCACAGACACACCCAGAAATAAGGTTTAATCAAATATCTAGGCACCCTGGAGCCCCATCAAGTTGACACATGCAATTAATCATCACAGCAACTGGGAATGAAGATTGGAGAGCAAACACGACTACTTTATAAATTCTCTGTGTTTGAAGCACAGATTTCCAGAGGAGGGAGGGACCTTAGAGATCACATCCCCAGTGGCATGTCACTAATGTACATTCAGGGAATCTCAAGTTTTGGATTTCAGCCTCTTAGAGTTTTCTGTTTTTATTATAGCCTGAATGGTATATGGAAGCAAAGTTGGGGCACGGTGTCTGGGTCCATGATATTGAGGAATAGAGTTGATCTAATATATTCGGACTTATTATCTCTCTCATTCTCCCTGCCCACTCCATACAGGGACCTTCACCCTTGGCTCATTCTTAGGTGTAACATTCTTGGCCCCTCCCTACTTCCTCTTTTCCCAGATAGACTTTAAGTTGGCTTTGTCCTCCTGTCCTAATTTGCTCCTCCTCTCCCAGCTTGAGAAGAGTCCATTCTGTCTTTGTTCATCTCATTTGGTCCTCTTTTTCTACTCCTTTTTTTCAAGACTTAGGCTTTACCTCTTCATTCCCAGAAAAGCACCTCTTGGCTATGTCCCCATTTAAGGTAGGTGGCAGAGTGACACAGTAGTTATAGTCCCTGATGTACTCCTGAGTGAAGAGAATGCAGGTGGAAGAAAAAGGAATGATCTTTGAATATGTCACTGGAGGTTCATAGGTGTCATGTCAAAATTTATTTCAACCATCTTTTACAGAGCAGGAGCCTGAAACTGAGTAAGGTGAAATATTATATATATGTAGTCAATTTGTTACTGGAGTCTGCTCTCAAGACTCCTGACCCATAGCTCTGAGATCTTCAACCAGTCATGAAATTTAGAGATAGAAAATGTCTCCTCATGTTTGAAAATGTTGAAAGCAAAAGACTTACAATCATTGCATCAAGGAAGATTGGATTAAATGGTCCCTGAGGTACTTTCTAACTGTAATTCAGAGACACTGAGTCTAACCCCACAATTTACAGATGAAGCAACCAAGAGAAGTTAAACAAATTGCCCACACTCTGTTGACTTTGGGGCTAGAATATAAAACCAGTTCTTCTGTTGAAGGTCAGCATTCTTCCCCTTTACTTTGTCTTAAGTCGGTCTCACCTACAGTAGCTTCACATTTCCTGAATTTAAGGGCTACAGAACAGGAGAGAAGATCCTATGCTCCTCATTTGCATTTGCTGGATTCATTTAAATTATTCCTGGGCCAGGAACCCGTTTTTTTAAATATTTGTTGTAAAGCCCAGAAGCATTGAACTCTAGTTATTTGGATCTTTTAAAGCAATTTATTTTTTTCTTCATTATTCCTCTTGCTCTTTCTCAAATCCTTTAGAAGAATCCAAATGAAAACACAAACAGAAAAGCAATTTTTGAAGCATCAAACATTTTGAATTCCTTTCTCAGATTATGGCTTTTACATTAGGGAATGATCCTCTTTCTATTCTTTAAATCAGTGCAACTAATTTTTTCCACCAAATGTCCTTAATAGTGAAAAGGAATGGGCTTGTACCTATGAAGACATGATTCTAAGATCTCCCAGTTGCCTTGACATTTATTTGAAGTCTTTGTTTTTTAAAAAGAGGAGGGAACTCACATTCTACTCTCCAACCTATGTATGTTTTTTTGGTTTTTGTTTTTTTGTTTTTAATATGTTTCAAATTATATAACATGAACTAAAATTGATTCTGCAGGAAGGGTTGCCATGTTTTATCTTATAACATCATTTCTCCCAGCTCTACTGCCACCTATCCTTTTGGCATTGTAATAAATATTCTTGATTAAAGAAGTACTCGTAGTGCTTTAAACAGCAGGTAGAGACGGATATTGATCTTCCCACCCTGTCCCTGAAAACCATGAAATCATTAAAGGATGTCTTCAATAACTGTAAACATTTCATCTGCCCCAGATATTAAAATTGCTTGCTGTCCCATTATGGAATAACTTTCAGCAATATGCACTTCATATATAATGTCTTATAATATTAAGTGCTAACACTTCTGAGTCTTTTATGCATAATTTCACTTTATTCTCACAATCCTGTAAAGTCAGAACGGTATCATCAGCTCTATTTCCAAATAATGAATTGGAACCACAAAGAAGTTCAGTCAGTTGTCCAAGGTCATATAGCAAGTACAGGGGTGAGGATGCAGTTTGGGGTGAGGCTCAGGCAGCGTCACTCACAGCCACATGCTTTCTGGCTCCTTTCTTAGAGTTTCTTTCTGTTCTCAGCAAATGTTTGCTGCTCTGATTGATTTGCCTCCCTCCCCAAGCATCATTGTGCTAGAAGCAAATGCCATGAGTTGTTTACAACAAGAAAATTTGTTGTTGTTTTTATATCTGTCCTTCTAGCCAAGGAGAGAACAGAAGCGTTCCTTGGCCATTTTCAGATTAGCTACTGTCTTTTTAAGAAAAAGGAGGACTTTTGTATCAAAACAGAAACCAAATTAAACCAAAACAGAAATGCAGCAACTCCAATAATGTACAGAACAAACCCTGGAGATATTCAAACCCGCAGAGATGAGGTCAGAGAGAAGCTCAGGGGGTGTCACATTAAACACCTACAGGGAGAAGACTCAGTCATTATGGAAGAAGCTGTGTTCTGCCATTTCCTGGCCTTTGCTCTGTGCATCATTTGCCTGCCTTCTCCGCTAACCACTCTTCCTTTAACCCCTTCAGATGCTCAGCCATTTATCTTGGTTTGTGGTTTGTGTCATCTGAGGATATTGTGGTCATTGGGTGTCCTGTCCTGTGCGATGAGAGTTGTGGGGAGCGAGGAGGGTAGCGCAGGGTTAAGAAAGACAGCAGCCAAGGATGGAGTGCAAGAGAGGCCAAGGGACTCCAGCCTCAAGGACTGAACCCCGCCACAACGCATAAGTTTTATTAGTCAGATGAGGAAGTAAAGGAGATAAAGCTTGTCAATCTCAAGATCTGTGAATCCTATGCATTTAATAGGAAACTGATTCAAGCCAATCACCCTTGCCTGCAGGCAGCTGGACCATAAGTCTCAGGATGTCTGTACTTCCCCACGGGACAAAACCTTTATGCATATGAATAGATGGAGAGCACATCATTGAATCTCTTCCCCTGCAGGTTGTGGGAAGGAATGCAGCCAGAGGTTCTCCTTAGCCGTGGAAGGTGGGGGGCTGTGCCCACCTCTATCAACCCCGTGGGTTCTCCTGTTGGACCCCACGTGGCTCTGCCGTCTTAGGTTGCCCCCTCCATGCGGAGTCTTACCCGTCATTGGCTGACCAGCCATATTTTGGGGCCAAACAGGGAGACATAAGGTGCAAGCACAAACATGGAACAAAGTCCCTGAAAGGATCCGTCTCACAGACTCTCCTTTCTTTAGGGGCAGGTACAAGGAGACAGACGGGTAGGCTGCTGCGTGGCAACAATTGGGAACAAGGATAGTGGTTTCATTTTGATCAACTTCTTCTTAGAGATGAATACAATTTTCCCCACTCTATGTCCTTGAACATGGAGACGCCTGGCACTGCGCTACCAGCACCCCAAGAAAGGGAACTCTGGCTCTTTCATTTCTAGTCCTCTAAGAGTCATGGATCTCCTCATCATCCTTCCTTGTTTCCCATTCGTTCAACAACATTTACTAAACCTTTACTGTGTGCAAACTCTGGGCGACAAACTGGAGATAAAGTAGTGAGCAGAACGATTATGCTCCCAATATCTGGAAGAAAGTGACACAAAGTTAATAAACAATACAAATATGTGCAGACTTAACCTGGATAACTGCCCCAAAGGAGATGTGTGTGATGATAGTAGGAGAGCATTTAGCAGGTATACCTGACCTTGACTGAGTAAGAGCAGACTTCGGCAAAAATTAAAGAATGGACAGATTTAAGCTGGTTGAAGGAAGGTGACGTATTCCAGGCAAAGAGAAAAGCACAGAATATGTTTGAGACCAGAATGCAGAAAACACAAAGAACGGTGACATAATGTGAGGTCGAAGTGTTGAGAAAAATCACGCAGAGTCTTGTGGGTCATGTGTATGATTTTATCCTAAGAGCATGGAAAGCCTCTGAAGTGTTCAACTAGTGGGCTGGGGAATCTCATATAAGCAGAGTTATGATCTGAAAAGCTTACTCTGGCCTCAGTGCAAAGAATGAATGAGAAGGAGGGCAAGAGGGGATTAGGTAAATCAAATAAGAGGCTAGTAAAGATGTTCAGGCAAAATGGCTTGGACTAGAGTATTGATATTGGAGCGAGAAATAAATATATAGATTAGAAAGCTATCAGAATGCACATTGAGTAGGAATTGGTGATAGAGGAGTAAAGAATGAGTTCTACGTTCTGCTTTTAATAACTGGATGAATTGCAGTGTCATTTGATGATACAGGAAACACCAAAAGGGGGTCAGGTTTAAGGATGACACAACTGTTTGGTTTGGGACCATTTTTAAATTTGGAGCATCTTAGAATTTGAAATAAAGGTGTGAAGTAGGGAGTCAATATATGGGTCTCCAGTTTAGGAGAGAATTCTGAACCAGAAATATAAAATTAAGAGTCATTGGCATTCAGAAGATAATTAAGAGCACAAACAAGGAAATTACCTAGGGAGAGAATATAAAGTGAGAGAAGAGGGTCTAGAACGGAGCCTTA
The DNA here is from genome assembly GCF_057876585.1 of Rhinolophus sinicus. Lineage (NCBI taxonomy): Eukaryota > Metazoa > Chordata > Mammalia > Chiroptera > Rhinolophidae > Rhinolophus > Rhinolophus sinicus. The sequence continues at coordinate 15,639,637 of NC_142515.1, forward strand.
AGGAACTCAAATATCTAATAGCCATCAAGTTAGGAAGATTTGCAAAGGAGACCAAAAAAAAGTGGACTGGAAGTCAGAGGAAACTCAGAAGAACGGGATGTTATGAAAAACAGAGAAAGAGAATCCTTTAAGAAGGGGGAGGAATAATCAATTGTGAACAATACAGTCGACTGCTCAAGTAAAATGGTGTCTTAGTGTGTTTGGGCTTCTATAACAAAATATGGTAAACTGGCTTGTAAACAACAGAAATTTATTTCTTGTAGTTATGGAGGTTGGGAATCCAAGATCAAAGTGCCAGCAGATTCCGTGTCTGATGAGAGACTGCTTCCTAAGTGGCCATCTTTTCACTGTAACTTCACATGGCAGAAAGAAGGGAGGGGCTTGTTCTCTTGGGGTCTCTTTTACAGGTGTGCTAATGCCAATCCTGAGGGCTATGCCTTCATGAGAGAATCACCTCCCAAAGGTCCCATCTCCTAATACAACGCAGGGGTTAGAATTTCAACATACGAAATGTGCAGGGACACAGATATTCAGACCAGAGCAAACGGGTACTGAAAAAATGCCCATTGAATTTAGCCACTTGGAATTTCTTGGTGACCTCTCGAGAACTGTTTTGTGAATTGATGGGAATGTATGCCAGATGGGAGCAGTGGCTGAGAAACAAGAAAACAGACAGCAAGCATAGACACTTGGAGAAGTTTGGCTATAAAAGGCAGTTAAGAAGATGATAGCTAGAAGAATATGTGGAGTCTTTATTCAAACTTGGCCTTCACGCTCATTCTCATTTTGGACGATTCCATTCCTTGCCTCCTTCAGCCCAGTATCTCTGTCTCTCTGTCTCTCTATCTCTCACAAGTGCTCACATGCTCTCACTCGTGTGTGTGTGTGTGTGTGTGTGTGTGTGTGTGTGATGATTTTTACCCCCTATGGCTCTCTGTTCCTGGTCACAACTCCAGGTGACTGTCTATCACAGTCCCATTCTCACTCATGAGCTCTCTCCCACTGGTCTGGTTACTGGATCCCCTGCCAGTCCTACCTAGACAATAGGGTCATGCTTAGCCTGACACACCTTAAGAACAAAAGTGAGGTATATCTGGCCAGAAATTGGATAGACAAGTATGATTAAAACAAAAATAATTGTGTGTGTGTGTGTGTGTGTGTGTGTGTGTGTGTGTGTGCCTGCCTTGAATGGAGAGATGAGAGGGGAAGAGTTGGTTCGATCCCAAGCTGTTGGCCTTTCTCTGATCACTTGAATTCAATCACCAGCTCCATTCTACAGCCAAAGTATGTTGGAAATCATAGCTTTGATGAAAATCGCAGAGAGCATTTACTGAGTGTAATGATGAGCGGGGACAAGAAGGAGTAGGGACACACGCTAGAATGGGGCTAATGAATTTATTTAACAATATCTAGTCAATTTATTTAGCAATATGTAATAGCAAAAGACAAAGGCAATTAATAGAATATGTTAATGTCAGAAAGTAAAGGTGGTTAAGACTAAACTACACACATTGATAACAGTGTCATGTCAAAGGAGTACACATACATATAAGTTTAAGAGATCCCAATATATGTTTACTGTTGATCAAAAATCACTTGGCTAAATACACAAATAACATCAGTAAGGAGCATCCAAATGCAGTAATAAGCTCTATAGGATAGTAATTATTACAGTAGATGCCGGGGGAGACCAACACTGGAAAAGTTGTAAGTTAAATCCTTGCCTGGTCTGTGGCTGAGAGAAACTCAGGTATCTCCCACACTGCTGCTTGTTAGTTCCCAAGAAGCTGTTGTTGTTGTTGTTGTTGTTGTTGTTGTTAGAAGTCAAGGCGTCTTCTGACCCTATAAGCTGCAAGCTGCATGTAAGTTTTCAAGGTGTTAACAATCTGAAGAATGTTGCTGCTGCTGCTGCTGCTGCTGTTGTTGTTGTTGTTGTTGGAAGACGTCTTCTGATGTTGTAAGATGCAAGCTGTGTAAGGTGCAAGTTTTTTAGATACTAACAAGTTCTCAAGAAGGCTAACTGTGGGGAACAACACTGGAGAGGCCGGGAACCAGCCAGAAAGTCAGGACATCCCCTGGTGTTGTAAGCTTCCTGGTTGCTGGAAGTCTTCAAAATGTTAGAATGATGAGAAATCACCAATGACAAATGACCAAATGACGAAATCATAATAATTACACTGCCAACTGAGGTCTGCCTTATATATTTTCTCAGATGTACCTTAGAGCCAGGTTCTTTATTCTGCCTCCTGCTCCAGGAATGGCCAGTTCTGGGAGGGCCCGGAAGTTACTGCATGAATGTTGCCCAACTGGCTGAAGGGGCAAATCATCCGGATAAGCAACATCTATTGTTCTTGCTTGGCACCATCAGCCCAAGGTCTTCCAAAGCCTGGTAACGTGCCTGTCACGTCGTCCTGATATAACTTAGCTGCTTCTTCACTTCATCTGTTGATGTGGGCGAAACAGACAGAACAAAGAGGGAATTCTCTCAACCCCTGATCAAGAATTTATTTAACCCTAAGCTAACAACCACCTCACAATACAGACAGAAAAACAACCTCATCTCATGTCTCCCCTGCTCGGCAGAATGAGACCAAAGGGGGAACTTACTCAACCCCTGATCACAGCACAGGAATCACCTCACATACAGGAACAGACAAAAGCTAATAGACAAAAGTTCACATCAACCAATGACGGCAAATTTTCTTCAACATCTTCCCTACATTGAGTTATTACAATGCGCCAGGCACTGTACTAAATATTTCACACAGATCTTATCTTTTAATCTTCACAACTACAAAGTAAATACTATTATTATCATTTCCATTTTATCCAAAAAGCCTCAAGAACAGTGATACTTAGAGATGTTAAACAATTTGCTGAAGGTCCTACAGAGCTAAGAAGTGATGGAGCCCCTGAGTCCATTCAGTCAAACCCCAGAACTTGTACACTTCACCACTGCACCCGACCTCCTCTCAAATCTTCTCATCTGAGAGCGTTTGGGCAGATTATTTCCCTAAGGACTAGGGACCTTGAAACGGCTACGTCTTTGCATCCAGTCGTCCTCCACCAGAAAACAATCACCCATGAGATTTTATGCTTCCTGTTCTCAGCTAGAGGGAATGAGATTTAGTGGAAAGGATGCAGGACTCAGGCTCAAAAGAACTTAACTCCATGTTGACACTGCCACTTCCTAGCTTTGTGATCCTGCGGAACTTAATTCACCTTTCGGAGCCTCAGTTTACTGTTGGTTAATTAGAAATAACATCCACTGTGTGCTGAAGGTACGCTAGGCATTGCCATATCAATTATCTCATTAAATCCTTACTCTCCCCCCCAAATCCCATGTAAGGTAGTTATTAGTATTCCCGTTTTGAGAAATGGGATGTCAGTTGAGAAAATAATCATTATTGAGGTAAATGCATGGTACATTTCTCTGGACATAACTACCACCAGTGTGCAAGGTGGGCCCCTCATTCCCGTCGGCAGAACCCACTATATGCACCCCTTCCTACCACCCTCTCAGATATTATCTACTTCCCAAGCTCTCACTCCTCCCAGCCAGCCACCTCCTTCATCTCTTCTGTCAACAGGTAATAACTGAGTACTACTCTATTCAACCCCTGTATCATTGGGGGAAATGGGACTTTCTCAACACATTTTGAAGCTGGCATGATGGACAGCTGCCAATGCTTGGGAGAGATGTTGTCTTTTCAGGGAAGCTGAGTCCCTCCTGCTGATTTCACTCCATCTCAGTGTAGCCAATGTCTCTCTTTGCGTTTCTTCTGATGCTCTCACAGAGGGGAAGGGAGGGGATGCAGCAGATGTGTGTCAGTGAAGGCTCATTAGCACACGCTAATGCTCTCTGTGCAGGGATGGCCCACGCACTGCACAGCAGGCTTGCGGTTCTCGGTATCCACTCAGGGCGTCCAGCTGGCCAGAGCCTCCACTCCACAGGCAGAAGGAGTCTAATGATGATGGTTATAAGAGGATAATATCAAATGTGGTCATTAAAACATCAATCCCAAGCAAGCACGACTTTAAAATGATAAGAAAACAAGGGCTTGTTTTGTGTGACATTATCTTGACCTAGACAAGCCCTGGCATGGCTGTGGGCGGCCATGACTCTTAGAAAAGTCTATTTGTCCTTAGAGGTTCACATGTTAGTATGTTCTTCCTGAGGCCCTGGGCATAAAGAGCTTCCCTCCTCATGGCAGAGGTGTTGGCCTACTGCAAAGAGCTTACACTCAAGGCAGGAAGCATGGATGTGGTGTCCTCTCCATGACTAGCTTCCACTGACCTCAAGCATCTCCCTTCACTTCTCTGCAGTGATCCTGTTAACAACTGATGTTGCTTCCTCTGGTCTTTTTAAATATCTTTCAAAACCAACTGCAGGCAGAATTTTTTTTTTTCTTCCCTTTCTCACACTTTTAATTGCACACATTTCTTCTCAGTAGTTCGCAGCTGAAATTCTAAGGGAATTTGAAAGATTTCTTAATAAGATTAGAATATGTGCCTAGTTTGTGTCTATATTCTTATACCAACAGCCACGACTTGTTTTGAAAAAGCTGGACTTTGGCAGGGTTCTCTAGTTAATGACTAAGGATGTTAAAGTGCAACATCAGTGCCAAACTTTAAAATTAATGCATATTTAAACAAATTTAGGTGAAGATAATCTAAAATCAAATGATGGGGGTTAAATGCTGGGGTTTTTTGGTTTTTTTCCTTCTCTATGTTGACTTTTCTGGACATTTATGAATTAGTAGGAATCACAGTCAATTAAAGATGATATTAGCATTAAAGAGAACTACCCCACCAGCCCACCCGTCCCTTGCTGCAGAAGCAATGGCTTGCTCCTTGAAGCCTTTGGGTGTTATCATACAACAAGTCTTCCATCCAGGAGGTGGCACTGCAGTCTATCTCCAGTAGAGCTTTATGGTTTCCTTCCTTTGTTTTTTAGTTTAATACACGCTTACATACTTAGTATTTTAACCTTAACTTGTAGCTTCTAACATTTACCTTCCCTTCTTTTCCCTTCTCTATGCTTCCATTTTATCCCTTCTTCCTTTCTTCATATTATGGTAAATTTTACTCTAATTTAGTCCTATACAGCAAAGGTCTCAAAAGACTGATAGTTGTTTCTGTTGAAAATAATCGTTTGTATGTGTCTGTATATATATATGTATTTGATGTTGCTTTTTGGTATTTTCCACCACAATTCCACGATGCTATCCTTAGAACAAGCTTCCTTGGTTTCTTGGAGAGGAGATAGATGGTAGGCTCCCCTGCAGTTCTTCCACTGCACCTCTATTTTTCTTGCATATTTTCCTCTCTTTTTAATCTTTTCTATGGACACAGGCTTTTTAATCTTTTCTGTTGACAGCATGGGCCACTGTGAATGAATGGACAGAGAATTAATGGACAGTTGGTTGAAATCCTTCATGTTGTAGCTCTAGGAAATAAACAGTTTTGTCAATCTAGTTCTTGTAAAACAATCTAGTTCTCAAAAAATTTATGCTGACCAATGAAGCCTTGCACAGTCTCCACATCATTCATCTTTCTGTCTTTTCATTTTTCACATTTTGGCCCCTGTTGTATACATATTTGAAATGTGTTTTATAACCAGGACAAACTTGTCAGGTGGACAATTCCCAGGTCCCAACAGTGATTGCACAAACTTTGTATAAAACTATTAGGGACTGTCTTGCAAGATATTCATTCTAATTCATGAGAATTGTGTCTTCCATATTTCTCTCTAACCCTTTGCCCTAGCAGAGTGAGAGCACCATATATCTTCAGATTTGAAAATTCTAAAATTCAGCAAGAAATTATCTTGAAAGCCATTGCTTTGTACTCACCTAGAAATCATTCCAGTTTATGCCAGACATTTAGTCCCTGTCTAACATAATTGTTCAAAGAAACCAGCCTGGAAAAATCTTATCCCTAATCTTGACTTGCTCCTTTGTGCCATTCAGATTTCAGCTTAAGTATCACTTCTTCAAAAGAGCCATTTTTGACCACCCAATCTTAAGCAGTTTTTCAAGCACTTCTATCACATGCCCCATTTCAATCTGATCTTTTCTTTCTTTCTTTCTTTCTTTCTTTCTTTCTTTCTTTCTTTCTTTCTTTCTTTCTTCCTTCCTTCCTTCCTTCCTTCCTTCCTTCCTTCCTTCCTTCCTTCCTTCCTTTCTTTCTTTCTTTCTTTCTTTCTTTCTTTCTTTCTTTCTTTCTTTCCTTATTATTTTTCTCTCCCGAAGGAAAGATGATTCCATGAGAACAAGGGCATTTTCTGCTTTATTTGCTTGAATCTCTAGCACTGGGTCAGTTAGTGCTTGCTGTATAACAAACCATCCCTGAAACTTAGTGGCCTTAAACAACAGATCATTTATTTATTTGCTTATGGTTCTGTAGGTCAGCAATTTGACAGGAGCTCTGCTGAGACCATTTTTCTCTGCTCAACGTGATGTCAACTAATGTATTTGTGGTTAGCTAATGGTGGATGGTGCACACACAATTCTGGGGGTGAGCTGGTTGTCAGCAAGGGCAATAGAGATAAATAGCTGTGTGCTCACGTGTTACTCTTTGTCTGGCAGGCAAGCCTGGACTCATTTTGGGTGGTGGTCACCCAAAAGCAACAAGTGAGGGAAAACCCCAATGATTAACATTTTTCAAGGCCCTGATTGCATCATACATGCTAATATCCCCATTGGCCAAAGCAGGTGATATGGTCAAGCCCAGATAAAGTTGTGGAAAAATGCACTCTTTTCATGGGAGGAGCTTCAAAGTCACATCGCCAAGGGGCTGCAGGATGGGAAAGCAGCTATAGAAATGGGAGGAATTTATGACTATTTCTACAATTTATAACAAGTACACGGGGTATGGTAGACATATAATAATGTAATCAACAAATAGTTTCTGAGTAATGAATGGATGATTGAATAAAAAATGAACTGTTGAACTATCAAGGTGGAATCTCAGGTCCCTCACATGAGTTCTAGTTTCTGATTCTAAGTACATGTTTATCACCTCATGATTTCTGCCCTTAAAGAGGCCGTGATCTAAAGCCATCTAACATTCTGCTAGAAGTTACAACAGAGCTTATTCTCTGGGGTGTGTGCTTATAAGAGCTCCTGTACCGTAACGATGGATATACTTCAAAGAGAAAGTGAGACATGTGTGCCTTAGGCCACATCCCCAGAGACACAAACCTACCGAGCTGTGAAATGGATAGTGAATTCAAAATGTCACTTACCAATAGGCTAGGTTTTGTAATTAGCCATAATTTGTATTTATGTCCTTAAATTCATCTGTCCTTGTGTATATACAGAATAGTATCTCTCATGATGGGGACTTGTTCTAAATATCAAGGCCAGGAGGAGCAAACTAGAATTCTAATTTCCAATAGAAAGAAGAAAGAAGCTAAACCAATGACTTCCTGCTTCTTTTCTGCAAACTACCTCTTCTCTTTTTAGAGAGAGGAGTGGGAATGATGGTGGAAAATTCAGGAAAAGAGGTTTCTCCATCCAGATACCTTGAACCCACCCTATAGTTTCTAAGGTTTGCGTTGAAAGATCCAGGTTTCTCATCCTAAGTTCCCTGCACTAATTGCCAGTGCCACCTAAGTATCCCACCTACAACAGATATGCCCATAGCATTGAATGTCATTGTCTTAGGTTTGGGATTCAGAAAAAGTTTGAGGCTTTGTTTTATTAAGTCACCTGAATGGTTGCTTTCTTTACATGTTGCTCGAGTCTTCCTTCTGCCAGGCCGCAGCAGAGAGTGAAGACAACGACTCCTTGCTGGCTGACATAATTTTTGGCTGCAGCCCCTGAATATTTCAATTGTGTTTTGAGTTAAGGATTTCGTTTCTCTGAGGTCCTTCGCTAGACTGATCAACCAATCCAGGATTTATTGAGATTGAGAGGTTCCGCTGTACCGAGTGATGTAGTAGCACATCGATATGTCACTGAGTTGGTAGGGATGGCTTACATCATGTCCCCTATGCTGTATGATTTATATGGCAGAGGGGCACACACACCCATCCCTCATCGTACTCACTAAACTACCAAGGATATCATTTCTAACTTGTGCTAAATATTAACATTTAAAGGATATCATTTAAAATAAAATGATTACCTTGTTATTTTACATGCATCTACAGAGACCTAAATACTTTAGCAATCTGATATTAACTATCCTCGGTTTACTCTCTATTCCTCTCTCTCTCTCTCTCTCTCTCTCTCCCTCTCTTTCACACACACACACACACACACACACACACACACACACACGAATATGTTCAACAGTTGGAAATTTTGCATCAATTCTTTTCTCCTTGAACTCAAATTTCCATTCCACTTCTCACACAAAATTTTATCCTAAGGTAGTGTATTTTATAGAAAACCCTATTATGCTTTTCTGCATCAAAAACATTATTTATAATAAAAAATATTACTTATAAATGGATATGTAACTTTTTATTGCCTGTGATCATAAGGTACTAAGTATTAACTTTTCTTCTGTATGAGATATCATTAAAACTACTATATTAATCAAATAAACAAACATATTGTAAATTGTGAAAAATATTTAATTAAAAAATAAAATTTTATAGTAAATATATTTCTTAATGAGATGAAAAGGATTTTGCTTTGATTAGATTATGTATTTTTAAACAAATATCACTTATTGTTAGAACGAGGCAGGATTCAAAATCAGATTATTTTTCTCCTCTTTTTGTCTCTAAAATGTAAACAATGGCAAACTCCATTTAAGATTTGTTACAACAATGCCACTCAATTCTTTGAAATCCTTCTGAATTACACAGTAAAAGTCACAGGGATTTATTATAAAAATTATTGTTAATAACCTATTTATTGAAAGCTCATATTGGTTTGTCCTTCAATTTTATTCAGAACAAACTGGAAACTACAAAAAGCTTGATTTCTAAGTCTTTAGTCATTCACTTTCTCAATGCCAATAACAGCATTTCAAAAGGTGTCTTCCTTTAGTGCTGAGAGGTTTCTACTCCCTGGGGAATGCTTCCTAGTGAGAATAGGATAGTGTGAGATATGTTTTCTTTTGGGAAGTGGGGGGAGAAAGAAACTACATCACCAACTCAGTCATGTCATCAGTAAATCTTCAATCTAAAGATTGATTTCTATAAAACTACTCCTGCCCCGTAACCAAAAAAACATTGTTCCAATAAACCTACTCTTTAAAACCAAAAAGCTCAGATTTGTAGTATTTGTTGAGTTTCGTGGTGTAAATAGTCCCATGATACTAATCTGATATCATTGAACTGCAGAGTTAGAAAAAGATGCACAATCAACTCGCAGGAGCCAGTAGAAGACGGTGCTAGAACACCACTGTGCTGTACCCTTTAGAAAGTCTCCATCTATGTCAATTTAAATACTCTTGCTCTATGCCACTCTGAGTCTCCATGTTAATCTTAGCATTTTTTTTTTTAAACCAAGAGACAATTTAAATAAAGATTATCTCATAAAACCCCGGACTTGCATTTTAAAGATAAAGGAACTGCAGTTAATAAGAATAAGTAATTTACTCAAGGTCGTACAGCTACTTCATCAGTAGAAAAATTGAGCCAAGAACCCATATTTTCTACTTACATAGTTGTGTTGAGTTTCCAGTTTAGTTCCTTCTAGAAACCTAGGATCTCAGAGTTGGAAGGGACCATGTGGAACGTTTGGTTCTATGTCTACTACTTGCAGGAATCCTCCTCCATAACATTTTTTGAGGTGAGCATCTAGTTTTTGGCGAGATATTCTTGGAAATGTCGGCTCTTGACATCACAGTGTGTTCAATTCCATTTGTTGACCAGCATTCATTTATTTGGTTTTTCTGTATATTGCCCAAATTCCGTTTCATATTAATTTCAATGAACTATTTCTGTTCTGCCTTCTGAAGGCTCCGGAATAAATCTAAATCCTCTTTCATGAGACAAATTTCAGTTATTGGAGGGTTTTCATTATAATTGCAGCCCCTTCTTTTAATCTCTTCATGTTTGATGCAAGCAGAGTCAGTGCAGTCAGTAGTTTAAATTGGGGTCCATGGGCTATAAAAATACTTGGTCATCTATGGAAGCCTCGCTGATATTTATATGAGGTATGATCAAAAAATACAGTGAATGTTTAAATTAAAATAATTATTACAGCAAAATACACATTGCCATTAATCCCCCTCAAAATACCCCCCTCACTTCAAACACACTTATCCCATTGTTCTTGCCACTTTCTGAAGCAGTTCTAGAAGTCCTCCTTCGTGAATGTCTTTTCTTGTGCTATCATGGCTGTCTTGATGTTCTGATATGTTTCCTTCCAAAGAAGTTCAAGCAAAGTTTTATATAGGTGTCATTTCAAGAACACATGGTCTCCAGGCTGAAATTCAGGCAGTGAATTATAGTCTATAATTGGGAAATGCCACCTGGACCTGCTATTAATAAGCTTGGATAAATTACATTAAATCTCTACCGTGTTTGGTAATTTTGACCGTAAAAGAGTAAAGTCAAGGATAGGAGGTGAGCTGCTGAGACCCATGAAGTCTCCAGTGACCAGCTCATAAAAGAATAGTCCACAAATTCCCGTTTAGAGTGGATCTAACATCCATGAGATCCAAGGGCAAAGTCTTTCGCCGTGGAAACTTAAGTTCCTGTGATATTTTTGCAAGTTTCAGTTGAATTTGGCTTTGATTCTTTCTATTTTTCTTGGGAAATACTGAGATTGAAACTTCTATGTGTCAGGGAGAGCCTTACAATTCCTTAATTACTGCTTCAGTGAAATGGGTACCCCATCACAAAATAAATAAATGGATATTCACTAAAAGGGAAACAAACACAAGTTGCTTTATAACAAGGTCAGACTCTTGGCCAACCAGAAACTGACAGCCATTGGTGTGAACATATGTATAATCATACATAGGGACAGTTAAGAAGTCATTTTGCTTCTAAATCATACCTAAATTATTAATCAACCCCAAAGCATATCTACTACCATGTTTCCCTAAAAATAAGACCTAACCAGAAAATAAGCCCTAACATGATTTTTCAGGATGACATCCCTGAACATAAGTTCTAATGCGTCTTTTGGAGCAAAAATTAATATAAGACCCGGTCTTATTTTTGGGGAAACACAGTATGTGTATAGACAGATACTCTCTTACCTTTATTTAACTGGCAGGTCCTAGTGAAGGCTACAAGTTCATCAACTTGTACAGAATCAGCTTCTGGAATAATTGGATGCAAGCAAGTCTGAGTGGGGTATGATTGCATATCTAGCTTTGTAGCCTCCTTCTGAGTTCTTAAATAGGATCATTTACAAATAGTTCTGAATCTTGGGGAAATCTAGATGAGTTTCAAGGAGGTCAGGGTAAGGCAAGGAAAACTAAGTAAGATCACAGCAGTCGTAAGATGCTCTCTTCTTTGTGAGTGGAAGCAGGGTAGTGGGGCTGAGGGTGTTACAATGGTGGGTAGAAATATGTGTGGATTGCACTGTACACCTGTAGCTGAAGCTGAACAATAATGAATGTCAACTACAATTTTATATATATATATGTATATATATGCATATATATACATATATACATATATATACATATATATATGCATATATATATACATACATATATACATATACATATATATATATATATATATATATATATATATATATATATATTTGTAAGAAGTGGAGTACAGCGTTAGGAATAGAGGCAGTGGAAATGTAATGGCTGTGTGTGATGTCAGAGAGGTCGTAGATGAGGGGAGGGGTGTTACACTGTGTGAAGGATATAAATGATAAATGTTTAACTATTATATTGTTTTGTACACCTGAAACTATAAAAAAGAATTGAAAAAAAAAGAAATATGTGTGGATGAGGGAAGGATTTCATATGAGGACATTCTAGGGGTAGGAAAGTTCTAGGTATTTCCAGTTAAGAATAGGACTGAACAATGCGAGAGATCATGTGGCTAAGTGCAGATCTTGACTAAGTCAGCAGAGGCCTCATTTACATTTGTGGCTGCTGCCCCATTAAATGGGGTAGGTTTTGCTACCTGGTGAAGTGAGAGCCTATATTGAGTGATATAGATCACTGATGTTCATTGTACTGTTGTGTAGAACCCCCAAAGTTTGTTTTGATTTTAATGTACAAATAGAAATTTTGATGGTAATTGGTGAGTCCAAGGCTAGCTGGTTTTCAAACAGTTTACAGTGAGTTTTTCATGGCAAGGGCTCATGTGTGTAAGCTCTCATTGGGTCATACAGAAGGGAAGCCAATCCAGAAACATTACAAATCAAATATCTGTTTGGCACCAAAGAATTCTTTAAGTTGTGTACTGGTAATTGGCCCAGGAAAATCACAAATACCTTATAATCTTTAAGCAGAAAGAGTCTCTCCATTTGCATTATGCCATGACCTACATAATGTACTTGGGTATGACAAATTGAAGATAATTCTTAGAGACTTTGTGTTCCTTGTATGTAACACTATCAGCAAATGAGGGGACTCAATTCCGCAAGACTTTTGATTTGGAGACCATAACGTATCATCAACATATTACTTAAGAACAGAGGCCTCGGTGATTTGAATGCTTCTCTCTCTCTCTCTCTCTCTCTCTCTCTCTCTCTCTCTCTCTCTCTCTCTCTCTCTCTCCCATTTGTTCTTTTCCTTTCCCTTTCTTATCTCCCTGCCTCCCTTTCCCTCCCCTTGCCCTCTCCTTCCTCCCTCCATCCCTCCCTCCCTACCTCCTTGAGACCTTCCAACCTTGCAGAAGCCTACATATAGTGCAGAGAAATCAATGCTCTCAGTGCATACTCCAGGCAATGTGTGATGGGAGTCAGTAGACAAATGCTCCGGCCTCCCATTCTTCACGTATAGATTTCTGTGTGTTTCTTAGTGGATACCGGAGGAATTGGGCCTCTGTTACTTACAGTTGTAATTGAAATAATGCTTCCTTAGACTGACTGGTCTTGCTTTCTGTTTCACTGTACCTACTCCCTCACTCATGCTTCATGGGCTTAGTTCCCAGGTAAGCTATCTGCACCCACATCCTTGTTTCTGACTCTGTTCTGGGGGGATCCAAACTAAGACAACCACATCTAACATATATTCATTTAATAGTCATCAAATATTTATTGAATACATAATATGGGCTGGATACTTCAGATAATATGGATCAGATACTTCTAGATATTGAAGATAACAGCAACAAATAAAACAAAATAATCTCCATTCCTCATGGAACTATGAGAGGAGGAATTTACAAACATACAGAGAAAAACATTCAAAATAAAAAATATTCAAATTAAGAATGTAAATTTGTTGTAATCTCATGGAGCTAATATTTATATCCCACTTATTTCTTCATAGGGTTACCACAAGCTATACTGCCTTCCATCTCTATCTGCATTCTGCAAACCCTTTAAAATCATACTTAAAAATTTAGAAAGTATAAGAAAGCACAGAGGAGAAAATAAAACAACCACTCCAACCTAGAGGCATCCATATTGTAATGTTTAATGTCTTTCCAGGCATTTCAAACTCACTGTAGCTTTAAAATATATTTTAATACTAATAAAGTCAAATTTAAGCATAATATGTTTAAATAAATACATCATTTTTCTTTTTCAAAATCTTCCTGGGCATTCTAATCTAGTTGTCTTTTTCACATGAATTCATAATCATTTTGACAATTCAAAAATAACCATATTGGGATTTTGATTGATACACATTAAAACCTACGAGTTAATTTGGGTATACTTGACATAATAATATTCAGTTTTCTTATGAAGGAGCCAAGGTATAATTTTCCATGTGTTCAAATCTTCTTTTATGACCTTAAGGAAAAGATTTATAGTCTTTTTCATGTAGGTTCCAAGTAATCTCATTAAATTTATCCCAATATGTTTTATATTTTTAATTGGCACCTTTTCCATTAAATTTAAAAATTGATTGGGGTGGCCGGATGGCTCAGTTGGTTAGAGCGCGAGCTCTCAACAACAAGGTTGCCTGTTCGGTTCCCACATGGAATGGTGGGCTGCACCCCCTGCAACTAAAGATGGGCTGCGCTCTCCACAGCTGGGCGATGACTTGGAGCTGATGGACCCTAGAGAAATACACTCTTCCCCAATATTCACACTGCTCACCAATATCCCCCAATTTAAAAAAATTTTAATTTGCTTATATAGAAAAGATAATTGTTTTGTATGTTTGTAGTTAATCAGCTTCCTAAGCACTTTTACTAATTCCAATACTTTTTCAGTTGTTCTCTTGAGTTTTCCAACTATATAAATGTAGAAGAAAGTCAGTCTCCTAACCCTTCTTCTCATACCACAAAACTTGTTGTTTCTGTATCTACCCATTATCTTTGTTCCCCCAGGAGTTGTGGTGAGCTAATCTGATTGGTCAGAAGCCAGGTCAGCTCATTGGAACACCTCTATTATTGGATACAATAGCAATGGAAATTGTCTAATGTTCCCTTTTTTGTGTTATGTTTATCAGATTGTGGTTATCAGGGTTATACTAGCTTCAAAAAAAAAAAAAAGGGGGAATTTTTCTTTTTTTATGGAAGAGTGAAAACAACATGAGTACTGTCTTTTCCTTAAAGGATTCATCTATAAAATTCATCTAGGTTCAATAAACATCATAAGGGTTTGTTTTTGAAATTTGAAAGAGGGAGGGAAAGGCTTCTTTGATTATTCTCCAATTCCTTTTCTAATTCTTAAGTCAAGATTGATTATTTATATTCTCTGCAAACTTTATCAATTTCATTTAAACATTTTAATGGCCTTTAAAAATAACTTTACTAACAATTGTTACCCCAATAAACTATAATTTTCAAAAATAATAATTTAAGATTTTCTGTACGTGGTATGAATGTTTTTTCATTTCTTATGGAAAATAGTCTTGTCCCTCTACCATCACATTCAAGTTTTTATTCTCTCTCCCTTTTTCCCCAAGATGTATATATTTCTTCAAGATGTGTGATTATTTTATAGAATCACCTCTTTGGTCTATTAATAATTCTTTCTTTGCTTTCTAATTCATTTATGCTTTCATCTTTTTTTATTATTTTCTCCTACTTAGGTATATTTTGTTAATTTCAGAACTTTTTGAAATTAATTATTATTTCTTTTATATTCCTTGGTATTTAAAAATGAAAGCATTTGTAACAATATAATTTCCTTGAGGGCAGCTTTGACAACATGTCATGAATTTGATATGCAAAGTTTTTATAGTAGCCTTTCACTAAATGCCTATAACTGCAGTGCTCATTTCCTCTATGAGCTAAAGTTGATTTAGAATATTTTAGAATTTCCAAGATTTTTTAAATTGAAATGTTTGTTATTAATTTCCAAATGCACATTTTGTAACACTTTAAAATTTGGTGCATGTCAAAGAAAAGGCCCCACTGGACTCTGGAAAGTTCATCAAATCATCCAGTTTACCCATCATCTAGTTTAAGAACATCTGCTTCTTAGGAAGGGGGAATTAAGCTGTAATTTTATTAGAATCTTCAGTTATTCTACCTCTGAGTAGCACTTGCTTTCTCTGATCCACTATCATGCTTAGTTTGGATTGCTTGGGGTTGTCGTTATTTTCTATTCGCTTGTTTTTTTTTTTTTTTTTTTTTTAATGACTGTCTCTATCTTTACTACTCTCTAAGTAGTAAAAGCAACTTGAGGACAAAGCCCATATTTGATAATTCTCTGTGTCACCCCCTAGCACCCGATATCTTAAACATATTCAGTGATCAATAGATGTACATGTACTGATACACGATGTAAAGTGATCAAAACCCTTGCTAAGTGATGATATAATTTAGCCATTTTACAATATGTCTACATTATGTATTCTTCAGGTTCAGAAAAGTATTGCTTTTCTCACAATGATCGTGAGCATCATGACTCATGTGACTATTCATACTGACCACTTGTTGAGCATCTACATGCCCAAAGTTACTGCTTTAGGACCTTTATATGTTATATGCCACTTCATAACCCTCGCAACAGGTCACTTAGGCAAATATGATCATTATCATCATTTCCCGGATGAGGAAAATAAAACTCAATTTCAAGACCATGTTCAGGGTTTTCTAGATGGTGAAGACGAAGCCTGGATTAGATTCCACATTTGTCTGTTTCTTCCACTTCTGCTCTGCATCAGTTTCTGTTAATGTATTCTCCCACTCATTTACTTGTTCCGTTATTCCGTCCCACATTCAAACAACTAAATGTTCACCGATTTATTTTGCCAGATACAGTATTAAAAGACAAGGAATATAACTGTGAATAAAACAAGCCCCTGCCTTTGGTGACTTTCCAGAGTCCAATGGGGCCTATTCTTTGACATGTACCAATTTTTAAAATGTTCCAGAATGTGCTAATTGTATCTGGACTTCCCTGCAGTCTGTCTGCGTCTCTGCTCTCTGCTCCCATGATGTTTCAGGTGTTTACTTCAGGGCTTGCCCAAGCTGATTCAGATCCTGGCTGCTAACACTGGGGCGTGTGAAGTCATTGTATGCCCTTTGTATGTGCAGAAAGAACCCAGGGTTCTAATAGCCTTTCTCTGCCCACCTCCAGCTTCGCTTCCCTCAGAACAATAACCTAAGCTTAAAGCCAACAACAATTACGACGGTGTGATTATTTCTTAGGAGGAAAATTGATGTTGTCAACTTGCAGTATGTCCCAGACTCCTGGAACTTACACAGAAATCACTCTTGGAGGCAGGGAAGACAAGCTTCAGAAACATGTTTCCTATGAAAGAAACAATTAGGGTCTTTGTGTGTCTAGACTCTAGACTATTTGGCCATTTGGCTGAGAATAGGCTTAGGGACATCTCATCCGTAAGATCCTGTCTCCCACATGTTGGCCATCACACACCCAGCTCAGAGCATACACAAATGCCACAATGCCCCATGTCTGCCACCCTGAACCACCTAGACTGACAAAGATTGGACTAGAAAGTGAAAAGGAAGGTGGCCCACTGGAACCTGACTCGCTGATTTGAAATCTTCCACAGGGTTTTAATTTTGTTAAGGGATTTCAGCTGTTACCAGAATCTTCCTCACTGCTGGCATCACCACCTCTAATCCTTTTCCATTCCTTCACTCTACTTTATTTTGCTATCTCTCCCTCTAATAATTCCATAACTATTCATCTATTTGTAGTTTTCCTCCCAATAAAAAAGAAGGCAGATACTTTGTTTTGTTTATTATTGTATCCCTAATGCTAGAACAGTGTCCAACATGCAATCTGCTCTCAACATATAGTCGTGCGAGGATAGAATAAATCATGAGTCATCAGGACATTCCTTATTGATTTTATCCTATTTGCTGCCAACTTTATCATCACAGTCACCATCTTTACCATCATTGATATCAATGTCCTCGTCATTTTCCCAGTCTTTTATATGTTAGTGGTGCTTTCCAGTTCCCATCATTGCCTCCTCCAATAGTCTCAGCTCTCTTTCCTGTCCTCAAGTAAGACAGGCAGGGAAGAATTAACATCCCACCCACAGATGAGGGAGCTAAACCCTAGAGAGGTCAATGAACTTGCTCCCGGTCAAGTGCAGGGGCCAGAACAGGCCCACTCCACTGTTTGTTCCTCTGTCATAGTACTTACGACCCACTGCCCTGGGCAAGGATTATTAGTAAATGACTTTTGAAGCAAAGTCGTTTCCTTTGTTGTTCTCTTATAGTACTTCACACAGTGCCTGGCACGTGGTAGACATTTAAGAGCATCTATTGAAGGACTGAATAGCAGCAGAGTCTGCCATGATTTGGCCTCTAGATTCCTCTTCAGTCTTTGCACTCCAACATCCCAGCACATGTCTTGACAGGCCCGTACACAACCTTTTAGCTTACTGATCTGCCTGCCTGAAGTACCCTTTCTTGCACCCCTCTGTGGCCGCCCAATCTGCCTATTTAATGAGAGCTTTCAGGCTGTCACAGCTTAAACTGACCACTGTTCTTTGGATGATCACCATCCCCTACAACATTCCTCTATCACAGCCTCTTTGGAAAATGAAGCCTTTAGAGGCCAGCAAGCATGTCAGTGTTGCACTATCCCAGCATCTAGCACTGACTGGTAATAGCAGATAACCTTTACTGGACACTAACCGTCTGCCAGCCACAAGGTTTGTGGATGCTTATAGATGATCTAATTTAACTCTTACAACAATCCTATGAAGTATCATTATTGTCCACACTTTATAAAGGAGAAAGTAAGGTTCAGAGTCGTTAAATAAGAAGCCAACACCACTTTCCTACAGTATCAGTAAACAAGGACCACATTTAAACACTTTTGCCATATATGAAGCTGTTCTTGAATCCCTCGCACCTAGCCAGGAACATGAAAAATGCTTAATCAATGTGAATTAAATGATAAAAAAAGAAAATTACATGAAACGATTTCCCATCTCCATTGTGTGCTATGCTTGACTTTACTTGGGACAGGTATTCCTCACCCATCTTGCTGAGCCGTATACATTGCTCCAATGAAGAACCCTTTCACATCCAAGACCTCCTTCTTCTTTTGTGTTTAAAAATCAAATCAATGGCTTTAGTATTCTTAACAACTCTCTCTGTACCTGTTCTGGCAGAAAGGTATGGTGGATGATATTCTTCACAAGGTAACACAATTAACTTGACTTTCTTTTCTCACTCCATTTCCTATCTTACCAGGTAGCCCAGCAGCAAGTCTCAGTGGCAAGGTTTAGGTGCCATTTCTGGGGCCCCCTTCAGGCTGCCTTCACATGAATATAATCTGATTAAAAAGCTGGTTTTACCCACACAGGATGCCTCCTTCAGGGGGCTTAACCAAGTCACGAAGTCTCTCATCTGTTTTCTTCTGAGTCTAGCCTAAGAAAAGTGGCATCTTACTCAACTCTCCAAACCTGTAATTATTAGAATAAGGATTTCCTTGTATTCATGGAACTGTTTTCAGACTTACAGAATGAAACAAATACATACAGTGGTAATTCTTTTCTTTTGACTCCTAGGAAAATCAACAAGGGGTCGAAATTTGGGTTGAAGAGAAAGAAAAACACATATATCTACTTTGTTTCTGCTTCTTATGAACATGTTTCTTGTCAAAACCCAGGGAGTGTAAGCAAAGCCCCATCATTCTGTAATATCCCTGGAGTCTTGCCAACCTTATTTAAAGGAGGGTTGGGAATCTCTTTGAGATTCTGTAGTCTAATCAGCAGCCAATAATGAATGAATAAATGAAGTAACAAAGAAAACTACCATATGTTAAGAGAGGTTCTACATCCTATTTTATAGAAGAGACCACTGTAGCTCAGTTAAGGTTCGTTATCTACATCCTGCTCTAACAGGCTGGTAGTTTGGTGCATAGCTTTTATAATTCAGGGATTCATGGATCTGCCACTTACCATTTATGTGACCTTGGATAGTTATGAAGCCTCTCAAAACTGATCTTCTCATCTGTGAAATGGTGACAATAATGGTATTTGTCTCATAGAATTACAGACAGAAAGGCCATTTTCCATCTTGTTCAGCTATATCTCCAGATGCTTAATATGCAGACAACACTCAGAACATATCTGTGCAATGAATGAATGACTAGCACAGCACATGGCATATAGCAAGTGTTCACTAGATGTTGGCTATTCTTCTTCTTATTTCTGTCCAGGGGAATGGTAGTATAGCCTCTCGGCCTTTGGGCTAAGATCAAGTGTGGAGCATGGTAGAAGCAGGATTCAAATCCAGATCCTTGTTGTTGCTGAGAGCAGGTCCGAGCACTTGCCCCTCCCTTAGTGATCCCCCTTTCCTCTCATTCTTGTCTCTCCTTCTGCTACTCATGAACAACTTCGTCTCTCAACTACTAAAATGACTTTGCAAATAGATGCCCACATTTCATTCATTCTGTATCCAATAGTCTAAAATAAACTTGATCAAAAAACCTTGAAGCTTTCCAGTTGTCAATAAGGAAAGCACATTGCATAATCTAACTCTCCAAGTCCCTCTTTTTCTCTGGACCCACTAATACCTCTAATCCTTTACTCCGTAATGCTTTACTCCAAATTATATCTACCAGACTGAAAAACTACATGTGCCCCAGAGCCCCACCTCTTGGCTTTGCAGCGATCACCCCCATTTACTCTAATGCTCTTACCCAGTCAGACCAAACTCTGCCCACTCTACAGGCCTCAGCTCAATGAAGCCTTCTGTGCCCACTCAAACCACAGGCATCTTTTTCTTCTTCTGAATTTGACCTTTTTATCTATGCCACTCCTATGTCCTTTTATTTATTTTAAAATGTGTTCATGATCAAATTTCCCACACTACTTGTATTATTGACTTTCTGACCTTTGGATGGGCACATGCTAGTTCAAGCTGTAGTATAATGAAAAGCAAACTAGTCCTCTGAGGTGTCCGTTTCCTCAACTATAAAATGGGAATAATACTATCTACATTTCTGGATTGCTATGAAAGTTACAGCAATAACTGTAATGTGTCCCATCAAGAACTTTGCACATAAAATGTAGTAGCTACTGTTGTTAAATATTTTGTGTTTGCTAAACCTGAGTGAAGATGGGCAGAGTGTGTTCTAAAAGTACCAGGTAATGTTGGTAAATGTTTTTCGGTTTATAAAACCAGCCCTCCAGTGTTTCTCTTGTCTTTGGTAGAGCCCCATTTCCTATATATCAGATGCTCCTAAATTGATTATTCCAGTTTTATGTGAAGGACCCGAATATCATCATCACTACCTTTGTGAATACAAATCTTTCACCCCCCTCCCTAGTGCTGCCTCCTTTCTGTACTATTCAGCCAGGGAGGACCAGTGTGTGTAGGAAGATATTGCACCAGGGTTGGCGAACCCAGACACTTCACCTCAACTTCCCCCACTTTCTGGAGGAGGCGCCTCCCAGAAGGTCTGTCCAGGGTACTTTTTTGTTGTTATTGTTCTGCCTGTTTCGGTAAGATTAGTTTTTATACTAAGCCTGGAAGTGGAAAGGCTAAGATTAATTTTTATACTAAGCCTGGAAGCAGAAGGGCTGAGGTAATGTCAGAAGCAGCTGGCCCTTGTGCAATTTCCTACTGTGACTAGAAATGAAAGGGAGAAATCTCCTCGGCAGTTCTTTTGCTTGAGATTTTTCACTCCTAAAGGTCAGTAAGGAAGGGTTTCAGGGGTGGGGAAGAAATTCTGACAAAGTTCCAACTTTTGTAGAAATCACAGTCTCTCAGGCCTGGCCTCAGGTTTCCTGGAGTTCCTGTTTCCTGGAGGACACAGGGAAACCTGTCGGCCCTGAACACCCAAGAGTCTACATACAAGATGGCGGCTTGCATGGACCACTGGCTTGTGCAAGTAATTCTCCCAGAGCTTTACAACTTCCCCACTGAGTGCAACAATTAGCATTTTAAACAATAATGCTCTTCTACCAACCAGCGTTTGACAGCTCTGAACTCTGTTTACAGCCTCTCATAGGTGATAAGGGAGAAAAAATGTGTTCAAGTAACAGCTAAACATATTTACATGACATTAATGCTTGTAGGTGCCAGGGTGTTTGCTGGCAGGACTTAAGTTTTCCATCCGGCTCTGGCTGCTTTCTTCTGGTGAAGAAATAACCCTTTAGGACTGTCATGCTCTTGGGCAGTTGGAATCATCTGTATGAGAACCGTATGAGGCGCTTGTTTAAAATGTAGCTTTCTGAGTCCCCCACTGCAGACATTTCGAATTGGACTCTCTGAGGGACTGGCCCAAGAATCTGCATTTGACAAACTCTTCAAAATTAAATTCTGGGGTAACTGAAGGACCCCAAGCTACTGAGGAGTTAGCGCTCATGATCTTCCTTGTTGTGAAACGAAGGCTTTGCTTTTTTTGTTTGTTTGTTTTTTTTATTACTCAGTGTGCCAGGAACAATACCAGATATCTGACTACAAAGAATAAGATATGGTCTCTGACTTCAAGGAACTTCTAATCTCTTAAGAAAACACATGTGTATAATTAGGTGTAAGAGATCTATGAAAGAGGTCTTCAAGGACAAAATGAAAACAAAAAGGAGAGAGCAGTCAATCCTACCTGGGGAACAAGGTGGGTATCAATATTTTCTCATATGAAGGATGCATAGGTGTTCGCAGAGCAGACAAGCTGGAAGAAAGGTGGCCTTCTAGGCTGATGGAGCAAAGACATCACTTCTAAAGTAGCAGGACAGGTTCTGGGAACTGAAGGTAGTTCGGCATAGTTGGAAGAGAGGATGATGGGTATAGGAGGAGGGTAGAGTAGGAAATTATCCCTGGGAAATAGGGAGGAGTCAGATCACAGATACCTATAGTAAGGAATTTGAAATTGATTCTCTAGGATTGTTTTCTTGAAGTATGGACCTCAGAATTTCCACATTAGAAAGAAAAAAGTGATGGAGAGAGAGAAGTTCTTCCCTCTGTTTAGGCAGGCAGGTAGTTAGTCATTGGATATCTGGGAAAGGAACCTGAGGTGGGAGGGTGTTACTATGTTGGAAGAGGTACAAGAGGACCAGAGTGGCTGGGATGATACACCAAGGTACAAATTGGTAGGAGACAAGATCAGAGGGAAAAGACAGCCAGGTCATACAGGACATCTGAGGCCGTGAAATGAACTGTGGGTTTAATTCTGAGAAAGGAGGTTATCACTGGCATGTGCTGAGCAGAGGAATGATATAATCAGATTCACAATGTGATGGGATCATTATGTATTTGAAATAGACAATACACTATAGGGGCAAGTGTGAAAGCCACGCGATCAGTAAGGAGACCACAGCAATAACAGAGGTAAGAAACGGTGGTAGCTCAGTCCAGGTCCTACTAGCAGAGGTGGTGCTGAAGGTGAGAAGTGGTCAGATTTCAGATACATTATGAAATTGGAACTGACCGATCCTTCACCAGCGGACTGGTGGGGAGGTGACCACTTCCAGCATGCACAGCCTCCAGTCACAAAGGGAAGTGCTCTTCCCCCAGTGGACTATGTCATGGAAGCTTTAACATTTTTTTCTTTTGGCTAGGAAATGATGAAGGGAGGCTGTAGAAGAAGCTCTGGATTCTGGGACAAGGAGATCGAGCACTAGGAGTGTTTGCTATGAGTCATCAAGGTTCTCCCTGACCCAAAAGACAGAAATCTCCCTGTCGTCAGGAGGAAACCCAAACAAACCTTGTTGCCTTCTCCGTATAATTGTCTGTCACATTCCTGTCCTTGTCTTAGCCTTAATGCAAACCCAGTCTTATGCAGAAAAACTGTCTAGCTTCTTTCACTCTAGGGGAAGTCTGCAGAGAAGCTAGAGGAGCCATAGGTCTTTCTTGATTATACAAAGTTTAAGATAATGGTGTTTCTGTAGCTAAGGTTCTGCAACAAGAATCCACAGGAGGGGATTTCCTAGGCGCTTGCAGCAGGTACAGTGACTCAAAGCTGTGCAGAGCTACCTTTTAGGGACCATTTGTTCACTGTCCTTTTTTCCCATCTGTGTCTGCTTATTGTGTCCTAGGCTTCAGTCTTCTAACAAAATTACCTAGGATGTAGGTCATCTTCCACAGGACAGGAGAAGCAAGGGTGGGTAATAGGAATACAGGCCCCATCTGTTCCAGGTGGTACCAGGTCTCCTTCAAGGCTGGCCTCTGCTGAGGTGTGCACCGTATCTCTGCTCTCTCCACATACATCTCTCCTGGCACTACAGCTGCTGGCTGTCAGACTCAGGGGCAAGGCCATCTCCTTCCAGGAGGAGGCTGTTCTGCCTGACCATTTAGAACACTGTACCAGATTTTATTAACTTTCCACGTAGTGACACTAATGGTATTAGGTTGGTGCAAAAGCAATTGCGGTTTTTGCAATTATTTTTAACTTTTTAAACTGCAATTACTTTTGGACCAACCTGATAATGTTTAAAAGATTGTTCTCATTTTATACACGAGAAAATAGCAAGAACTCAGGGGATATAGTTTTTTTTATAACTAATGGTTTAGAAGTGCTTCAAACTCTTTCTTTCTGAGCAATAATGACTAGTGTTTCTAGAGACTTTTTTTTTTTCCTGGCAATGGAAACAATAGCTAAAATGGTAACCATTCTAACAAGAATGCTCTCCAGATTAAAATGCTATTTGTTGCTAAGTAAAGAAGATGTCCTTACAGACCCACATTTTATTGAGCTATGGGAGTGTTTGGACTTTTATCACCTTGTTAATTAGGAATGGGAAATTCAGACTAACAATAATGGCTTCTCTTTGGAACTAGATATGAACTGATTAGGAAAATATGGCAAACTCCTACTATTGCAGGAAGGGCAGCAGTATAGAACTGCCTGCTTGAAGACTTGAAAAATAAATTAATAAAGAATAAACAAACTAAGAAAAGTATATAATGGAACTACACACTGGTCCTGAGAAAGTTGGGATCCATCTCTTGAGTCAAACTAACTGTTACTTCTCCAGTTCCAAGTATGGTCCCTAACTCGGATTCAACCTTCAATATATGTTTGTAGATTAAATAAATAAATAGGGGTTAGCTAGGCACTAGAAAAAAGGGTGGAATAAAAGCTAGCTCAGATCCAGAATGAAAAAGTATCTTCTGGGATTTTGATTTTGACCGTGGTCTGGGATAAGAGTCAAGGTTTGTATCGGTAGTAGATGAGATTTGAAAGATCTCTCACAGACACAGTCCAAGTACCAAGAAATCCAGAACAAATCTCATTTTTGAGGGCAATGTCACAGTAGAGTAGTGATGTGAGCCATTTATCTTCTGTTCAGTTTCCGAGACACAGACCAGTCTTATAGACTATACCCAGACTGATTTTTTTTTTCAGTTTTCCAGCTCATACACATACACCTTTGGCCAAAAAAATGATCCAGGAGTAGATTGCAGGGCTTCAGTGAAAACACATGTTTACTACTCGAGAAAATATAAAAGCAATTATCCTTCTGATGGTAATATATATATTTTTTCATTTTCCAGTATGTTTATTGACAAAAATCCACAAATAAGTGTACCCACACAGTTCCAATCTGTGTTATTCAAGGGTCAACTATAATTAGATCTTGTTTCTAGCTCTGCTTCTGATTTTATATATGAACAAATTGACTCAATTTTCTTGTGCTTGATATGTTGACAGTAACATAATTTAAAATTGCTATCTTGTTGTTGCTGAAGTATTTGTCAAAAAAGGAAGTTATTGATTCATTCTTCCTAAGCTGAATACGTTTATCTCCGCCTATTCAGTGATCAAAAGGGGCGATTTAGAGCCTTGGTCCATTTGGCCTCATTACTTGGTGCCACCTGTTTGGTGCCCTTTTTTCATCTCCTTTTCAGGGCAGCTCAACAAGACTATGCTCCCTAAACAAACACTGCTCGAGGAAGTGACTGGAAAACTTTGTTTAGACGACGTGCACCCCTATTTTGCACTTTTCTTTTCAGTGCCAGTCGTACTGGTTTGAGGAAGAACACTAAGCATCTGATAATCAATCGTAAGTCTCTATTTAGATAATTTCAATTATACTGTCTGAAGTTGAATCCTTTACAGGAGAAGAACTCCAAAGCTGACGGAAAAGGATAATTTAATATTGATTCTGAGTCAGAGGGGAAGTATCCTTGAGATAACAATGTATATTCTCAACCAGAACAAAACCCCAGGTGAGAAACAGTGTCCTCCTCCCTGGAGAGAAAAGATGCACACTGTTATCTTTCCACTATGCTCTTTACTTTTCAGGTCTGAACTTTTGTCAGGTAGAAACTTTTAGCCTTATTTGCTGCCTCTCTGATGTACACCTGCTAATCCATTCTGGTGATACAGCCAAAGTTGTCTTCATAAAGAGTCTTTTCAATAATTTATACTTTCCCCTTTAGCAGTACCCATTACCTGTGGAACAGAATCCACCTTGGTCTTTAGAAGGCACTGATGACATAGAATCAGTCCCATTATCATCATCACTTCTGACACTAGCCCTGTCATCATAAACATGCATTGAGTGTTTAATATGTTGCAAGCACTAGGCCAGGTTCTTTATGTGACTAATCTCCTTTCTTCCCTGCTACAACCTTATGAAGAAGTGTTATTTTTATCGTTATATTCCTCATATTAGCGATAGCAAAACAGAGACTTAGAAAGGTTAAGTTGTTTTTTCAAGGTCATATAGTTAGTAGTTAAGCTGGAACTCATATTTCATATGACACCAGCCTGATCTTCCCTTCCAAACCCCTACCGTCCTCTCATAGGGAAGACTCACTTCCTCCGTGTCCTCTGAATTGGCCACAGCATGACCACATCTGTAGTTTTACTATTATCCTTTATGACCCAGAATGCTTGTCACTTTCCTTTTTTTAAGTCTAAATCTTGACTATTCATGGATATTTTTTGATGTCTCAAATAATTTTTTTCCCATTGCTTAACTTTGTGTTTATTAATCTTATTCCTTAGTTTCTACCCTGTGGTATCTTCAGGGATTACACTATTAATCTTCCCCTGTCCTCAGTCCCCATGGAACACCCAGGTGCAATAAATGGACTTCCTCATGCCCTTCAAATCAGTTAACTTCTACCTCTTCAGGATATCTCTATCATTGTAGCCCAAGCTCTGCTCTCTTGCGTTTGAAGTCAACGTACATCTATCTGTTGCTATTTAGTCGGATCCATTACTTCTAGAGTACATGTCCTAAATTGAATAACATGCAAGCAGGGATTCTTATTGATAACATTCATTACATGTGTGTCATATCAAATAGACTCAGATGTTTGTTGATTGAATAAGTGGCTATAAACCTGTAGAGTTAATGAAAGGTTATGTGGGCAAGTCATAATTATGAAGTTAATTGTGAGACTCTTATTAGGATTTGGCACTGTCTTGGCTCGCACTTTTATTCTGATGTGAAGCAGCAATATGATATACTAAAAAAAGCACAGTCATTGATGTCTGAAAAACCTAGTTCAAATTCTACTGCTACCTAGGTGTATGATCTTAGGTAGGTAAGTTGACTTAGTCACTTCATCTCTAAAATAGCACTAATGCTTCAAGGATGGTAAAAAGTATTAATAGTAACATATGTATGAAGTGCCTGGTCTAGAGTAGGCACTCAGTGAATGGTAGCAATTTTATTGGAACTAAGGGGCAATAAAAATTAACTATAGATCCTGGAATAATTGTGACAGTAGGTGTAATATTGTATTTCTCCCTAAATCCCTCCATTAAATTAACTGAATAGATAAAAGAGACAAACTAAGGACCTACTGACATCTATGGAAAAATTTGGTGATTTGGCTGTCTCCATGGGCCCTAAATATAAATGGATGGAGACAAATCATTGACAGAGCACATCAGCATTCAAGAAGGAGGAAGTATTGAGAAGGTAATTAGGCTGATGGTCCTGAGGATAGAAGAACCTTAAAATCTTCAATAGGTACTCATGAGGATATATGGCTAGTTAATATAAGAACAGCTGCAGAAACTGGAAAGACATTCTAATATATCTAATTTATGAGTGAATGAAAGGGAATTAAAATTCAGTAAGATCCAAAGGTAGTGGAGCATTCTGGGTCCTATAAATTATTTGAATTAATAACTAAAACTTCCCTTCAAAAGAAAAAAACTGAACTTTAGAAGTTTCACTTGGGACAGACAAGCTAGAAAGAGCATCACTGCCAGACAATATGAACAAGCCAGATAATAATAAAGCCGATAACAAGAAAAATCTGGATAATCTACAAAATCGTAACGTTTCTTGAATTCATCAGAAATCTGTGGCCTCAGTTCCAAGTAACCTTAAATCTAAGGAAAGACAAGCAGCAATGGAGGGATTGAGAAACAAAAAAGGTTCATCCATATGGACAATAAATAGTACAATGCTAGAAGTAAATATTTTTATAAGTAATTACTTAAAATGTAAGTAGATTAAATGTCCCAATTAAAAGATAGAAATTAGTAGGATGGATGGAAGAAAAAACCATGATTTAGCTATATGCTCTCTACAAGAGACACACTTTAGATCCAAAGACATAAATAGGTTGGTTGAAAGTAAAATGGTGGAAAAAGATGTTCCATATAAATAGTAATCAAAAGAGAGCTAGAGTCACCGTATTAATGTCATGTAAAATAGATTGTAAGACAAATCAGTTATAAGAGAAAAAGAAATACATTATATATTGGTAAAAGGGTCTATCCCTTCTTCCCTGAAGAAGACATAACATTTACAAACATATATACACCTAACAACAGAGTCCCAAAATATGTGAAGCAAAACTGACAAAAATGAAGGTATAAATAAATAGTTCTACAATAATGGTTGGAAACTCTAATATCTCATTTACAATAATGGATAGAAAAACTAGGCAGTAGATGAATAAGGACATAAAGGACTTAAACAGCATTATGAACCCACTAGACCGAGCTGATTTATACAGAACATTCTACCCGACAACAGCAGAATACACATTTTTCTCAAGTATATACGGAAGGTTCTACTGTACAGACTTTGTAATTGTTAAGTCACAAACAAGTCTCAATAAATTTTAAAGATTAAAATCAAACAAAGTATCTTCCCTGATCACAATGAAATAAAAATAGAAAACAATAAGAGGAGAACTAGAAAATTCACAAATATTTGGAAATTAAGCAAAACACTCTTAAATGATCAATTGGTCAAAGAAGAAATTACAAGTGAAAGTAGAAAATACTAAAATAAAAACAGAACACACCAAACCTTATGGAATACAGCAAAAGCAGTGTATAGTGGAGAAAATTCATAACTGTAAACACCTACATTAAAAAAGAAGCAAGATCCAAATCAATAACCTAACTTGGTGCCTTAAGGAACTAGAAAGGTAAGAGAAAACTAAACCCAAAGCTAATGGAAGGAGGGAAATAATAACAATAATAATAAAAATTAGGGTAGAAATAAATAAATAGAGAATGGAAAAACAATAGAATAAATCAAAGCAATCAAAATTTGATTCTTTGAAAAGATCAATAAAATTTATAAAAGTAAGAAGATACAAATGACTGATATACTCGTAAGTAATAAAAGAAGAGCCATCACTGCAGTTTCTATGGACACTGAAAGCTAAGAATGGGATAGTACAAACAACTGTATGTCCATAAATCCTACAATTTAGATGAAATGAACAAATTTCTTGAAAGACACAAATGACCAAAAAACTAATTCAGGAAGAATTAGATAATCTGAATAGTCTTATACTAACAAAGAAATTATATTTGTAGTTAAAAATCTCTTCCAAAAAGAAAACTTTAGGCCTACATGGCTTCATTGGAAATCTACAAAATATTTAAGGAAAGGAATAATTTAAATTCTACACAAACTCTTACACAGAATAGTAGAAAAGAACACTTCCAAATTTATTTTATGAGATCACAATTACCCTCATACCAAAACAAACCAAGAAATTAGGACAAAAGAAAATTGTAGGGCAATAAATTGCATAAATATTGATGTAGAAACACTCAGTAGAATATTCACAAATCAAACATAACAAAATGAAAAAAAATGTCATGCCAAGTATGGTTTACCTGAGGGACGCAATGTTAGCTCAGCATTCAAAAATCAATCAGTATAATTCACTATATTAATAATTTTTTAAAATGTTACGTGATTATCTTGGTAGATGCAGAAAAAGCATTAAAAAAAAAAAGTCAGCCTCCAGTAATGATAAAAACTCTCAACCCCACAGGAATACAAGGAAATCTTTCTTAAGATGACCAGGGGCGTGATCAAAAACCGATAGTCAACATTACATTTAATGGTGAAAGATAAAATACTTTCTCCCTAAGATTATAAACAAGTCAAGGATATCCACTGTAACCCGTCGTATTCAACATTGTACTGGAGGCACAATAACAGTAATACTATGCTGTCGTTTATCTAAGAAAGGAGGGGGTAAACTCTCTCTCTCTCTCCCCCCTCCTATATTAAAAAAAATGGAAATATAAACCATAAAAACTTTTTTTTTTAATTTGACCTATAGTGAAAAGAATGGGGATGGATAGAAGTTAGACTTCTTTGAAATATTTCATTTGCAGATTTTATAGACATTTTACTTAATTATAAAATCAAATTTTATTTTTGCAAAGCAATTCCTAACATTCAAAAGTAAAATGAACAATGAAGATGAATGTGTTTAAAGTTGGTGACATAATCACCAGAGAAAGTATTCAAAGTGATTTGAAAACACAGTTGTCTGACTATATGTCCCTGGTGGGAGATGAGGACAAAATGGCCAAGAAACTGAAATTTTAAAAATCATGTTAGCAATAGTGTTGGTGAAGTTATTCTGAGATAGGTTGCATGTGTCTTCAGGACTACAACAAAAGAGTATTCGATTTGATGTCTTTGAGGACCAAGACTTTTTAAGTGTGGTTGAAAGGAAAGACAGATGAGATTTTGATATTAAGGCAAAACATCGGGTTAAATATAGCACTGTAGTTCTAAATTTGGGTTGAATTTGATCCATTATATATGTATGATCTCATTATATAGTGTATCTTAAAAATTATACTTTTTTTTTTTAGTTCTGTCAAATGACATTACTAGAAATCATGACCAACTCAGTAGGAATAAGCATCCCAAGGGCCCAGATTGTGATTTCTAAGAATCATTTCCCATTAAAAGATCACCCCAATAAACTTCAATTAAAGAAGAAGACG